>NC_081412.1:480978871-481251371 GCF_030272615.1 Cryptomeria japonica
CAATTACAAATCGTTTAATTATTGATTTTATTTATTAGGTATAATTACAAATCTTTAAATTATTATAGTGTCGACTATTGATTATATATTAGATATATACTTTTAATTTAAATTAGATTGTGATTACATTTATTTTTATTAAAATTATCATGACATCAAATTTATTTGTCTTTAAAAAGAACAAATTAAAATTCATTTAGAGAGATAATTAATTATCCATTCATTAATGAATAACTAATCAATAACAATGCTAAACTTATTTTATTTGAAACATTCATTTTATTTCAATATTTATTTTGGATATTTAATCTTTTTACTAAATTGAATTATAACTGAATTTATTGTCATGAAAAAGAGTAAAGATAGAACATAACATAATATAATGGCATTAATATAAGTTTAAGAAAAAGTATATTTATTATGAAATAGCGTTAGAATAAGTAACTAATCTCTTTTACACTAACAACATCATAATTATCTAATTTTAGACATTGTGCTTATTTTACCATCTCCTTTGAATATCTACTTTGAATACTAAACTCCATCATAATTTGATTTATCCTCGTAGAGAATAGACAAAGATGGAGGAGATGTGATGACATTAACTTCAATTGAGTTCTCAAAAGAAACATGGTCAATTCAAACTATTTAAGTAGTGTACATAACTAATCACACGTACACTAAGCCACTAACTAACAACAATAGTTGAACTATCTAATTTTAGGCATTCTACTTGCTCCAACATTCCTTCTAAATATCTAAGTTTTTAATATTTTTTGCTAACAAAGAATCTAGTTTATAATTGTAGAAATTTGAGGAGACAATGGATTTGTAAATCCAAATCCAAGTTTGTTTGAGTGGTAATAAAGAATATATATTTCATTATTTTACACCTTCTCTCTAATGAATTGGTAATGAACCTCAACATGTTCAAATTGAGATTGGGTATGAAAATATTCTTTATATCATTTAAAAATATTGTTCATTGTACGAGAGCACTATTGTTGGTTGCTTAGAGGGTATACCCATATCACCTAACATTCTTTGAATTCAAAGTACTTCACATATAGATGCTCATGTGACCTTGTATTCTACTTCAATAGAGTATATGACAACATTAAAGTTCTTCTTACTTAACTAAGATACTACTTGTAAGCATGTATTCAACAAATATCTAGTTATCAACTTTCGATCATCAGGGGAACCTGCCCAATTGATGTTTGAGCAACAAGTCAAGTGTAAGTTATCACTCTTCTTGTAGTCTAGTCCCAAACTTAGAGCATCAAGCATATATCTCAATGCCCTTAAGTAACCACGTTTTAGTATATTTATCTAGTTTCTAGTACAAACTTAGACATATAGTTTATATAATATCATTTTAAATCTAATTATATATTTTCCATATATATTAATTTGACAATTAATTTCTTATAGAGGTTATTAAGTTTGCCATCTCTAATGTACCATGTTTGGGAATTTACAAATGAGGATCACAAATGCCTATACATTTTTTTTCAATTAATAATTCAAAAGAAAATCCAATGAACTTATTGGCACACTTTTTTTAAGAAATGAAAGCATGATTATTTATCTTCCATGTTTCTAGGAAAAAAGTAATAGTATAGTAATACTAAATCTACCAACTCAATTTTCTTATGCAAATCCTTCTTTACCATTGAAATCAATAGTTAAATACTTTATGATCACATTATCCTCTCTATGTATGATTATGATAGCATTCTCTCCATTTTCCATTGAATGTACATGTGATAAAAAAGACTTCAAGAAAAAAATTGAGTACGAAGATATCCAACAAACTTGACATATTAGGTGAATACTATCATGTAGAATGAATTTATCAATTGATACACTTTAAATGTTACTTGCCTTATAATTTGAATCCTTCAAGTTGTTTCATGTGTACACTTCATTTTGATGTAGGGAGACTCTATCTTCTCAAAACCAAAACATGCAAATCACTTAAATGATTTGACTTAGAATCTAAAATCTCAAATCAACAATGAATTTTCAAAAGAAATATGCATGATAGGATTCATTCTATTAGTATTCTTGAAAGGAAAATTATAATGTTTCTTTGAAATTATAGGATTTCAAATCTAAATGACAAACATATCTAAAATCTAATTTCAAATGAGAAACACCCACAATAAATAAAAAACATATACAAAAACAAGCTATACGAAAAGTTATCTCTGTCCTCTTTATCTTCTGTTGCAAACTAGATTCTCGAGTACATAGTTGTTCTAAATCACAATCACATGAACACATGGGTATCAAATAAACATCTCTAATCTGATATAAATTAGAAATCTAGTATGAAAATTATTAAATTATGTAGGAGTGAAATACAAGGAAAAATCCTTCAACTTTGAGCTATAGTTGCAACTTCAACTCAATCCTCCAACCTGCAAACTAAAACTGCCAACTGTACAACTGAATCTTCCAACTCCTATCTTCAATTATGAAATTTGATATTATGAATAATCCCCCTATGATTACCACAATGAAGCTGGACATAAATTATCAATGTACAATAATATTCTCCCCAAATCCCACTCCAAATAAGGAGGCCACCATAAAATAATAAATAAAATATAAAAAAATCATTTATGTTGAGCATGGCTACCTCCCCTAACAACTAATCAAACAAGTCAACTATGATAGCTCCATAATTCCACAAGAATTTTTAGTAAGACATACATTTCCAAGTGTCCATTGGGAGCCCACGTATGAAGACATTCACTTGTAATGGTAAATATAATATTTTAAAATACTTATTGTCGTATAACCTTCACCACCCACAACCAAAGTGGATGATTCCAAGAATATGCCAAGAAGATGTTGCTGACATGTGTCCAAATCCTATGCTAGATGAAACCTTAGGACTTGGTTAAATAATTGATCAAATATTTTAGGGCTCATTACATCAAATTATTCACCAAAACACTTAAAACTAAACTATTTCAAAATTCAAATAGTTTTTTTTTGGTTGATACAAGATTATTCTCACATCCCAATATGTTCTTGCATTACCTTTCTTTTAGGATAATGGGATATCATTCACCTTGTGACTCCAAGTCTTGATTAATTATATTTAATTATGTAGACAATAAATAATGTATAATCTTTAAACTAAGTTACCGAGTTCGCCCTTGGACCCCCTGGTACTAGTCCTGGTTTGAACGGGTTCCCGGTTCGGGTCTAGTTCAAACTGGTACCGGTCCTGGTCGAACCCATTCGAACCTAGGTCGAACCCAGTCGAACTCAGATAGACCCAGATTGAACCCGGGCAGCTGGGCAAAGCAAATTATATGCAAAATTCAATTTTTTTTTGAATTCCACCTGCTAAAAAGTGAACTTATACCCTAAAAGTGACTTCTAAAACATTATATTCACTCATTTCACCTTATTTGTGCTGCAAACAAAAGTTTTATGAGAGTAGGTTGAAGAAAGGGTGAACAAAATTTGGTATCATTTTGTTGAAACTATTATGAGAGCAGGTTGAGAGCAAGGATTAAACTTTATATTGAGAACAGGTTGAGAGCAGGTTGAAGAAAGGATTAAACTTTATATTGTTGAAAGTTGACACAATGATACTTGAATATTTTGTCATTTTGATATTAAACTTGATGTATATGATACTATTATGGTATCATCATGATGCTTATGTTTGTTTTGTTGTTTATATGAAGCTGTGTGACCTGCAAATTTTAATTCATGCTTATAGGCTTCACAAATATCAATATATATATATAATTTACATGTTTTTGTACTAATGAACCCAAATGAACCCAAACCCCTTTTCAAAATTTTGTCGTACCGGTATACCACATTCCTCAAACCCAAACCAGAACTGGTAACTTAGTCTTTAAACATGTTGGATTTGGTAAAATGGGATTTTTATGAGCAGGTGAGGAAATTATTTATGTATTAGTTATTTTTCATGACAACTTGGTAGATTGTACAATTGCAACGATGGCTTCAATGACTTCTGCAATGACTCTTATTCCTACTTGTGGTGTTTCAAACAATGGCGCCCGTGTCGAATGCCCTCCCTACTGCTCCCCATGTTGGCAATGTTGTTTTCTTGGTTGTGGCCTTTCCCTTTGCGGTTGTGAGTTCTCCTCCTTCCACTGCATTGATACTATCGTTGATGCCTTTTCCCAGGCAATGGGTGTTCCCCCTTTGTCCTTCCTAGGGGTACTACAGTGGATTTTATTGCTGCCGGTCCGAGGCTAGGTGACCGTTCCTTGACTGCTACCCCTATTGTGGGTGTCTTTGCTTAGGTTTTGGGTGTGGATGCCCTTCCTAGGGATTTTGTTGTTGGGGATGCTCAGGTTAATGGGGACTCCCCTTGGATTGGATATGTTGATGGAGAAATTGTTGCAGGTGCTAATGCTATGCCTAGACCTTCTTTTGTTGGGAAGTGTAGCTTTGCTCATGTGTTTAGGTCTGTTACCTAGCCTTCCAAGGGGGTTCATCCTCTTCCCTGTGCCAAGTCCTCCCTTGTGGTGGTATGTGGATAATATTAGGTTCTACCAACGTTGTGGTCTTGTGTGCACATTCTCTGGGCTTTGGTCTTCCTTACCTGATCTCCATTCTTGGGTGAGTGATTCTTGGAAGCCTTTTGTTGCCCATAATATTGAGCTCTTCCCCTGTGCTATAGGCTTTTTCATTGCTTCCTTCACTTCTTCATCTGATTGTGACCTAATTTTAGGCAAGATGTGAGCTTGGGGAGTTCAGTCCCTCTCTATTAAGCCTTGGACAACTTCTTTCAATCCCCTTACTGAACCACTCAATGTGCGTCCAGTTTGGGTTTGCCTTCCGAATCTTCCACTTCTTTTTTGGGAGCACTCTTGCTACAAGGAAATCAACAACTCTATTGGTTGTTTCTTATTGGTTGATGATGCCACATCTTCCATGGGCCACTCCACCTTTGTTCACATTTTGGTGGCTATTGACATATCCACGCCCCTCCCTGTGGATGTGGTCCTTATGGTTGGGGATAGGCCTTGGTCTCAACAGTTGGATTTTGAGGGCCTCTCCTTTTGTTGCAGAAAATGCTTTGCCACGGGTCATTTAGTGTCTGATTTCTCCCTCCAGCGTCACAAGGGTGTGGCTAATTGGTGGAAGGATGCCACTTTGGATCACTTGACTATCTACGCTACTGACTCGACTGACGAGCCACTCAATGCTGATGATGATGTTGTTTTTGTTGTTACCCATGAGGATTCAACTCCTATTGCTTATGATTTGGAGCCTCGTTCCACCCCTACTAAACCTGTTCCTGATGTTGCCACTTCTATTGTCTCTGCTCCTAGTGTTGTTCCTTTGTAGCAGTTTGTCATTATTTCACAACAACCTGTTGTGGTTCTACAACAACACTCTGTTGTTGCTCCTAATTACAACCCTGCGGAGTCCCTCTCTCTTGATCTCTCTTTTGACAGTCCTAATGATTGTATCACCTGGATTGTGGTTCATTGAAGGCAAAAGGGGAAGTCTTCCATCCTTGCTCAAACCCCTCCTTATCAAGGATTGGGTGTCTCTACCCCTCCTTGAGTTGGGCCAAGTTAGTTTTTTGGTCTTACAAGCTTTCTTGTTTGCCTATCTAACCTAGTTATTGGGGGCTTGCTCCCTTGGTTAATATTTCTCACTGCCTATAGGTTGTTCTATTAAGGGTTAGCACCCTTGTTTTTGCTGCTATTAATATCAAGACACTTGGTAGATTGTGTAAGAAGATATTAAATAGGTAGGATACATTGAAAATATTAAAATTGGGAGTTATAAAGTATCTTCCCGATTTGATGGTTATGACACAAACACTAAATGACCTCATGTACTGCCAAGGATTTGGATACTAGCCATATTAATTATTATGATAGAATCTATAACAACTATTATGTGTTTTAAGGGTTTAAGATCTATAATAGGCCCATAAAAAGAGTTACATATTGTTCCAAAACACTTGGCCATAACCATACGGGCATTAGATTTTTGCCTTAGATCATGGTCTTGATTCATATTTTTAGATAGCATTTGATTATTTTTAATATTTGACATTTCCATATATTGAAGGATTGGGATAGTAGATTGCAAGGTTATTTTGTACAAACTCTTATGCTACTAATTTTCTATCAAAAAAATCATTGAACACTCTTTTGAGATTAATATAAGCTTGGTTCGAGCTTTGATGGTGGAGTTCATTCCACAATGGTTTCTCCACATAAATTTGGTGTTATGATTCCTTCTTCATTGGTTGATTAATTTGATTGCCTTATTATTACATTAAATATCAATTGTGATAATATTTTTAATTTGTTATTTACTTTTTTAATAAATGGATCGTAGAGATCTCAATTCAAAACTCTCTTCACATCCATTTGGTAGATAAACTATATACAACTTGCGCCATAAGTGACACACAAGTCTAAGTGTTTTAATATTTTTTGTTGGTCTAAAGATCTACTTGTAGTCAATTCTTTCTTTTTGCATAATAATTTGAAACAATTTTTTTTTGTTTTTTATTGTCACCATTTATAGGCTGTGTATGCGGGAAAAGCGGGTCGATAGAACTTGAAATGTGAAAAATGGAGTTCTAGGGAGACTTGTCCACACACCCACAGGACTTCTTGGTGCAAGCTAAGGAGTCATGAAGTATGGCTCAACTTCCCAAGGTTGGTTCCATGGTTCTCTATCTCACAAGGTCCCTCAAACCAATGTTTTTGCTCTAAGATCACTGAGCAAAATGGTTTAGGGATGACAAATGCAAGAACGATGGATGCTTTTGTTGATTTTAAGATGAGATGCATCCTAAGCTATGCATGATCCTATAAATGCAATAAACTAGTTATAAGATGACAAGGTTAGTAAACAAGACTATCCTAGCATACTATATTAGTCCCCGATTTAAGCTAAATGATAAAGAAAGTACTCTAAACATGCATATATAGATTAATTTCTATCTAAAAGAGAGGCTAAAATGATGAGCATAAAATGGTATGAAAGCTTGAATGTATTTGAGCATAAGTATGATGCTAAAGAGTTGGATGGATTTTAGTATAAGTGTGATGCTAAAGACTTGGATATGATGATGGAGGAATGAGAGCTCTATTTATAGCAAAAATAGGACAATGGATGGCCAGGATTGAAAGGTTTAATCAAGGGTCAAGCTTGAAAGTTGGGAATCCATGTTTGTAATTGGCACCAATGAAATGGTGACAATTGTCAACATAAGACTGGTTGAGAGAAGGGGTTGGAGACATTAAATGCCTGAGAAGACCTCATGATTATCTTAGGGGGTAAGGGTTAAGCTAAAGTTAGGGTTACCCATTGGATTAAGCTTTTATCAAAGGATAAACTTTTGTGCAAATAATTAAGGGATAACCATGGTCAAAGCAATGAATGCTTGAGAAGACCCTAGGGTTACATGGAGGTTAAGTTTAGAGAAAGTCTCTAATCATGCTAGAGGGTTGAGTTAACCATTAATGGTTTGGGAGACTTGGAAAATTAAGTGGTTGAAGCCTTTAAAGGTTTTCAAAGACTTTGAGGATTTGAGAAGTGACCTCCCCTTGCTTAGGGATGTGACAAAGTTTAGTAGATGGATTAGGCTAATTAGAAGTGTTTAGAAGAGTCTAGAAGGGGGTTAGGAATAGGGTTTAGGAGGCAAGTGGGAGATGTAGGATTTTGCAAGTGGATGGAGGGATAATAGGATTTAATTGAAATAAAATGAATTTACTTCAATTTGGTTGCAATTTGGGGAAATTAAATAAATTAGATTTATTCAATTTAGGATAACTATTTAATTAAATTTGAATTTAATTAAAAGTGGATAGAAGGGATTTAATTGAATAAAATGATTTATTCATTAAATGGTAAAAAGAAGTCTAGTGAATTTAATTTAAATAAATTGAGTAATTTACTTAATTTAAATATAAGAATGTGGGTGATTCAATTAAATTAGATTTAATTAAATAGAGAAATGAACATAAAATATTCATTTAGGAATATGGTCATTTTTATACGTCTACAAGCTGCATTTTATTTTATTCAAAAAAATCATTTGCATCCAATTGGATTCTTTCATCTAGTACATTGAAAAGATCCATTGAGGTTGATTATGGATAAGTTCATTCTTAGCCATCCCACTACATATGAACACAACCTAAGTTAAAGGATTTTAGTGAATCAAACATATTAGCATAACCACCTATAAATTATCAATTAAAGCACACTTTAATGTTTTACCCTATAATTGACTATTTGTACTTGATGTAGGAGTGTCCTTGGGCTTTGTGGAAATGTCATGGTCTATTTCAGTTAATTGTTTTCCTATGACTATGTGGTTGCTAGTTTGAGATAGAATACTTTAATGCATTTAATCATAGTTTAAAATTGGATTTTATGGTTTTGAGATCATAGTTTGGCTTATTGTTGACAGATTTCATGTTAATGTTTGAGGTGATTTGGATGAGTAAAATATCATAAATTGGTTTGAGAACATCTATGGTAGATAGTTGTCATTATTATGTTATCCTCTATTTGTGGTATGCAATTTGGAGTTTGTGCCAATAGAGAAATATTTCTAATGATTAAATTAATAGTCGAGGGTATATGTGGTGTACCACATGAAGATCCACCACTTTACCATTTAAATTTGTAAATTTATTCGTTTTAGTTGAAAACATGTTATGTGATATTGGGATTTGTGTATTTTTTAGTTGAAATATATCATCATAAAAGATTGTAGATGTTATATATACTAGGTTTTGGATTGAAGTAATAGATAAGAAAAGAGGTAAGGGGAGAATCATAGAGGTAGAATTGAAGAAGAGTGATATTATGAGGTCAAAAATGGAAATTGTGTACAGACCAAGGAATATGACGTGAAGTATAATTCTAGGAAAATAATAATGTAACAAAGTGGAACATATTAGAGTAGTTGATTTTTTTGTTACATTATGATGGAATCTTTATTTGAATTGTTAAGTATAATGAATAGCTATGGTCTCAAATGTAAGAAGGTCCATTATAACAAAAAGAGAAATCAAATATTGGTGATGATCATGGAAGCTTTAATAAATAAGAACGTGTTATTTTAATAATATCTCTATGTTATGTCTGTATTGTTATGTTAGGCTGCATAATTGGAGAATCCTTCATGGACACTCTAACTATGATTCCATCAATTGCTACCCTAGTGAGGTGGATCACAAGATTAGTGTGGGAGTGTGAGTGCATTGGGTTGATGTATTTTTTTAGAATGATTTTTAGAAAAAGGGTGGAGAGTGATGGTATAAATTAAGGCGTAAGTACAGGAAGAGGAAATGGGTTGCAATCATATGTTAATTTATAGGAATTGAAACTTTTTTCTGAGATAAGGAAATCCACAAGGAGGTTGTAAATAGAAGTATTGAATGTTAGACAATTTATAAGAGGTAATTGTGGATAGATTGCCAACCCAAAGACAATTTTAATTAAGTTAGGATGCCACCAAAGAGATGGAAAGGTTTTATCAATGTTGTCAACATAATAGAGGAGATGTATGAAATATTGAAGGATATGTAGAATTAGATGGATGTGTTTGAGCAAGACCATTAGAGAAAACATAAACCTAGGGTTAAATAGAGCGATAAATAATAAGATGCATATCCTATAGAATCTAGTGCAAGTAAAGACGATAAGGAAGAGATGATGTTAAAGGTCATAAATAATATTCACAAGAGGGCTAGGATGGACATGTTTAAAATTTGGATACTAGGAAGCTAATAGATTGGGTCACTAATTTAATTTTGAGTATGAAGGCATTGTGGATCTAGGTAGGGTGAAATATTTAAATACCAAGTTGAAAGGTCATGTTGTGAATATATCTAGTTATAGAGGAATGCAAAAGTAATTCCATGCATTGAAAAGTGAGATCAAATGGTAAAGAAGCTAAAATACAAGTTCATTTAGGATACTCAATAGTTGGAGCTATTGAAGGAGTTGTGCAATTTGTGATAGAGGAACATTAATATGAAAGAATGGACTAATGATTACTATTAAATAGTAATTTGTTCCAATTATCATGAGGAATGAGCTAAGAAAGAGGTGAATTAAATCAATGGGTTGAGAAAGTCCATTTAAGAGAAATTGAGTAGGTGGAATATCTAGACAATAGAATATTCTTATTAATTGACACTAACCATAGAGAATAACTTAAATGGGAAGTTGAAAGAAAGGAACAACCATCAAAGAGAAAACAAATTAAGGAACCAAAATAAGAATCAACCTTCCAGATCAAATTTATCATCAATGACAACAAGTTTGACATCAATGACAACACAAAGTCATATTTGCAACAATCTCCCCCTTTGTCATTGATGACAACACTTGTTCCAACTCCAAATTATTACCATATCACTCCATAATTAATTCTCTCCCTCTTTGACATCAAGGAAAAAGGGTGTCTCCACAACACAACACAAACTCAATGATTGTATACAACTCCCCTATCATGAAAACTAAAACTTTATTTCACCAAGCTTCTACTTATCTACATATGTATGTATATGAACAAAATTGTCTTACCAACCAAAATTTAAGAAATCTACATGTAGCTGGTGCATAATGCCCTTGTGAGAAAACTTGAGATGAGACCAGTGGTCTTCCAATCATTCTTTGTAGAGGTCAAAATGTTGTGTTGACCTTCCATCTTTGAAAGAAGATCCTCTACCTCACTCTAGCTATCCAAAACCTTTGTAACTAACTTAGCCAACTTTTGAGAATCTACAAGAAGTCTCACAATGATAGTGAGTTGCAAGTCTATAATATCCGTCATATGACCAAACTGTGCATTAATGTTTTCCTTTTGATCATTTAGCAAATTTAACTACATATACAAATTCTCTATCTCTAATCTACCATTACCATCTACATCCTTCTTCAAGTATATAGAACTAGACAATTGTACAATTTGTGCTTCCAAAATGTCTATTTGACCTTAATTGTCTTTGGTAGATACAAGCCACTGGTGATAAAACTGATATACCGCCAGTACATCCCTTACACTCTTTTTAAAAACTCTCATTCCTTCCTACAACTAGCTATGTGAAGCTACACATTTATTCACTAACTCTTCTAATCTCTTCTCTTCTACTCTCTTTTCAATATATTTCAAAATTGTTGCTTCCAATTTAGGAGCATGATTCTTCAAGCCATTAAGCAACACCTATAGCTTCTTCACATTGATCAATTTATCATCCAATAGAACTTCCAAAAGTTTCTCATGGAGAAACTTCATTGCATCATCAATAAATTATGAGCTTTATATTTGAGATTTAATATAATTCTTGTGTGCAAAATGGTGAAGTATATCACCCAGATGTTACATGTGTAGGGGTGCAACTAGTTAAGGTCCATCTAACCTTGAGACATAGGTTCTTGAAGTATCTCAATGATAATGACCGGTTCAAACTATAGCTACAACTTCAACAATTCTAATGTAGAGTCTTTGGAAGAACTAGAAGATTCTCCACCAGACATAGTAATCCTTTCTTCCTTTGTCTTCTTTTCCTATTCTTCCTCTTTCTCAGCACCCTTCTTCTCCTCTTCTTTTTATTTTCTCCATAATATTTTTTGTAACTATTTCAATGGTCTCCATGTGATTATCCAGACCAGTTTCTAAATCTCCATCACCATTTAATTATTCATCAATTCTATTCTTTGAATCAACTTCACTACTGTCAACACCAAGTGTACTCCCTTACAAACTAGTTTCTATGTTTGTCTTCTCTATAGGAGAAGAAAAAGTCATCATTATCTCTTTTGTTGCCTCAATTATTGCATTGTTAGTCTTCTTGACTATCCTTTGAATGTCATCTAGATCACCTCTCATTATGATATTCACTCTTTCTTTTGTTCTAAACCTTGTATTAAGAGCCTCCACAATCTTGGCTCTATCTTCCTTGGATAAAGGACTACACACCATATCTAAATCATGTGCCCTCACATTGGATTCTTTCATCCGTTCATGCTTCCTTTTTTTTGTTAAGGCTTCTAGAAACTTCACAGGTAACTTATCTGCAATATCATTCACATTATTGTCAAAAGACATCAAATACTAGATAATATCCTTTTCTATATTCTCTTTGTCTATCAGAGGGGCATCCTTATATAATCTTGTAGACACCTCAAAGGACTCATGTTGAAAAATACCATTCACTAGACTATCAAAATCAAGCGATTAATAATCAACATCAACTAGACAAGAGCCTATCTTCTTATTCTTTCCCTTTGTCTTCTCTAGTTCTTAATTCCTTTTGTTTGTAGGGGTCTCTACTAGAGAGACCAAAGTTCTCCTTCTTTGTTTAAGAGGCACAATGTCCCCTCCCTCCTCAACATCCTCTTTCTTAAATGTTTTAATCACAAACTTTTCTTTTTTCACTTCTTCATCTATGATGTTGTTGTATACTTTCTCTCTTGTTTCTTTATTCTTAGGTCTTTGACCTTTCTTTTCACTTGATATTTCCCTTACTGGGGTTCTAGAGGAACCAATCTTCACCGGAAGAGAGAGAGAGAGAAAATGACCTGGTTATCCTATGTGCTTGATTTCCAAAGGCTTCTTCTACTATGGGTAGATTTATATTTTTGTATAAGTTATCCATCTATTTTGCATGTTTGATCTCAGCCTTCTTCTGAATCATCTTATTCAAAATTTCTACTGCAACCCAAATCTTTTTGCACTCTAATCTATCGATAACTACAATAGGGTCTCTATATTATTCTCCACATACTCCTCTGATATTTCATAGGGTAATCAAGTAGCAAAGCAATCCTTGGCTCTACCACCTCAATGTAGCAATGGTCCTTACAGAGCAGAAAGGTGACCTCATTCCTATACTTTCGAACCAAGTTGCTAAGAACCCTCTCTCTTTCCTGCACCTTGTCTTGAAAATTATTAAACCACCCAGAATATGAAGTATTGTATGCTTCTAAATTGCTATTAGAATTTCCAATGTGATGTTTTATTTGCACTACTACAAGTGTGAACTTATTCCATACTTTACTTCTAACACCCGGGAGCTCATTCATGAACATAAATGCCAAACATATGATCAGGGACCCATACCTAAACAGATAGTTTATTTTCTTTGTCTTATCTATATTATCTAAAATTTGTTGTCTCAAAAATTCACATAAGTCAAAATTTTCTCCCTCAACCACCATCTGATAGATAGAGTGTATTGTGGTGGCAAGGCGGAACCCTCACGATTTTGATAGTAAACCTTGTATGCAAAACCCTTGGTAACTGTTGGTAATTTTTGTGCCAACCTTAGCAGATATTAGATCCAAGAATTCAGTGTGACTAACATGTCATGTTAGTCATATTCAGTAGAGCTAGCTACCTCTTTATCAGAAAATGCATAACACGAAGGTTAGTGATCCGTACCTAATAGTTACACCAGTATCTCGGCAACTAAGGTTGTGTTAGTTGCTGCCTCATATTATTCGCCATGTGTTATTGGTCAAGGCAGGCTATTGCGGGCTAAGGATTTTTGGTAGGTAGAAGTTATGCGTGCGTGAGATGGTGGGGAAGACAAGGAAGTCGATTCCTTTCTTTCCCCCACATGGGCATAAGTTGAGATAAATAATTCTTACAGGGCAAAAAATAGATGGTGCAGGTGATGTTTCCCGTCACCCCGCAAGGCAAAAGGCACAAAATGAAAGGTGTTGCAGGGTAAATAGTAAGCAGGCCAGGTGGCCCCCGCCATCCCGCGCAGTAAGTAAAGATTGAAAAAGACATGCAGGCTAGGAGAGCAAAGGTGTTCCCCACCAACCGCAGGCATTTCAATGTGCCTAAGGGGGGTTTGTGGGGTAAGTAAACAATGGTAGGCGAATAGATTCCCCACAATCCTGCAAGGTAAAGTAAAGGCCCAAGTGATGTGCACGGGATAAGAGACGGGTAGCGCGGATGGTTGCTTCCACCATCCCACGTCGAGTAGAATACAAGGCAAGATGTCACGCAGGGTAACCAAATCAAAGGCAGTTGTTGTTCCCTGATATCCCATGCGGTATGAGGGGCAACTCAATGGTCAAGCACAATAGAGAAACGTGGGCCCGGGGTGCCACTCCGATCATCAACGGTCGTTGGATCTTCATAGTGACCCGATCTGATGGTCATATTTTAAACTTATATTGAGCCCTATTGGGGGCTACAAGGCTAGATTGCACACGTCCATCTTCACTCTCCCTCCATGATCAAAGGGCCAAAATTCAAATTCATGGGTAGGTGAAAATTTAAATCCCTTTACAAGGTAGTTGGCGACCAAGCGGTCGAGGCCCACATTTTGTTCAGTCGACGACCGAATCTAACCAAAATCGATTCACCCACGCCAAGGGGCTTTTTTGTTACTCCAGCTATGACCCTGTGGTTGGTTTTGGATGCTACCTATGACTCTTTGTTGCAGACAAAGGACTTATGGGTCCCTTTTCAGACACCATCCCAATGTAGAATTCTTCTGATTTTTCAGGAGATGATTGTCCCTCCCCATGCCTCTACAGGTGATTTCCAGATTGTTTCTTCCACTACCCATGCTCATTTAATGCATAATAGATACTTCTTTGGCTTGCAGATGCCATAGTGATGCCTTGTGCGCAAAGCTTTCCCCTCATCTATAGATTTTTCTTTTCCCCATGCTGCAGAGACCATTTTCAGAGAATGCCCTCAACACGCTATCAGATCATTCAGTCTGATGTCCTCCCCTCTGATATTTTTTAACCTAACACTAGTTAGGGTTAGGGTTTCTTAACTCCAGCTCGACCTAAGTTATGCCTAAGCTTTAATGGCAATTTTGTAGCCCTATTTAGGGATCTTCTTTCTTTTCTTCTGTAGAAAACTTTTGTTTCTCTGCACTTGTAAAAAATTTATTTCCCTTCGCATGAATACAATTCACCTATTTTGCATTTATTCAGTTCTTTCAACTTGTGTAATGTTTTACCTTTTTGTTTGAATGCATTTTAGTTTTCTTCCTTAGAATTGGTGAGTGTGTTGATTCCTTATAGATGTCATTTGTGAACTGAATCAGTTCCCCTTGCTATTTTGCAAATTCCAATCTTCACTCTGCACTTTGGAAGCTAATTGGAATAAAATCTTGTGCATGCCTTGGGTGGTTTTATTTGTGTTTCATGCAACTACATGCAGGGAAGATCACTTTCAATCTAGGTGCAAACTTTATTTCCCATCTTTCAAGCATCCCTTCTCTTTCTCCCTTTTCTCTCTCAAAATCAATAGATTAGGATTTATCAGTGTTGGGTTGGTCCAACACTTGCAACATCTTAGATTGGAAAGGAAGTCAGCCTTCTCCAAAGACTCAACCTCTCTTCTGCAAGTCCCGTGCTTGGGAGGTTGTTTCCATGTTGCACAAGGTTGATTATCAAGGTCATTCATCAAGTGGGTGAAATTTTGTGACAACAGTAACATAGAAGACACTTGGATTAGTGATTTCCTCAACAATTATAACCCTTTCATCTTATTTTACGTTAGTATGCTCAGACAAAGTATCACTCTTTACCAATTTTAAAAAAGGAAGTGTGTCAATGATGCACAACCTTGTCAAAGCCCTAATGGAATCCTTTGTGATCTTGTGCGGTCATTCTAGAAATATAACATCTACGTGAACTTGGCTCAAAATGATCTAAATCCATGCATGCTCATAGCTGAAATCAGGGAATTCCTTCCATATATTCAACTCTAACTCTAGAATATTCTTATATTGGTTCTTGAATATCGTTAGGTCATCTTCCACTAGTTGCTTCCATAAATTATTGAACTTTGCATGACTAACCTTCATTAGGGGTGCATGGATATAAGCCTTAACATCCTTCATGTACATTACATCCAATGACACCTTAAACAAAGCACCTTCCTTATCTCTCTCCATCACCACAAAAGGATAGGGTTTCAATTGTAGTTGTGGCTTCAAAGAGATGTCAATGAAAATCAGTGTAGCCATCTTGATTAAACAAACTAAACTAAAAACACAAACTTAGTAGAACACCATGAAATGCTCTATCACTAGGGTTAGTACTAAAAATATAGTATGCACACAATAGCACTCAATTCGCAAGATCACAAGTGATCAAAATGAATTTAAAATCATAATTTATCTGTTAACTCCACTAACTTAGGGTTTTTTGCCTTAAATGCATTTGACTGTTACATACAAAAAGTTGATACTCTATTACACTAGTGATCACAAATACCTCTATGGATCACTACAAACATCCACACAATCTAACATATGCCATGCTGAAACCAATCTAACATCCACACAATAAGGGGGTCCTCAAGGTCTTCAATAAGTTCTTCCCATCAGATAATACATATTATCTAGTTTCCAAAGGAAGAATCTGCATAATTGTTATTATAGACTTTCAAGAAAGAGGAAGGGGTGCTCTGCAACTAGGGCACAAACTTTGGAGGTGTCGTTGGTTACAGGGCATCACCGCGTGTGAGGGCTCGCTGACTTTGTTGGGCAGCCCTCGAGCATTTACTACACGTACTGCATTTAATGGAGCCTAACAAAAGTGAATGAAGCAACCCTAAACCGACCATTCCTTCCTCTGAGAATGAGCAAGTGCGATGGAAAACTTTCAGCTAGGCAGTGGAGGGCAAGCGGTTTCCATTCCCTGAAGATGCAAAGTTTGAAGCTGCTCACCAACATGAAGATGAAGCCAATTTCACGGGAACACAAGGTGAGGTCTCCCCCTCCAAGCGCATCATCATTAAACCTAATGGTTCAATGCTTTCTGCCATTTCTTCTAAGATTTTGAGGCTTAGAGATTTGTCTTTTTTTTTTGCCACCTTTGAAGTAAGTAATATACCATCTCGTCAATACATGAACAAATGGCTGCAAGATGTGTGGGTTAATAAACTAGGGTTTCATTTTTCGTTTTGTAGAATGATTCAAAAGGGTTTGTTTGTAATTTTTTTTGACAATAAAGAAAGCCAAAGAAAAATTGTAAATAAGTAGTTCTGGTCGGTAGGGAACTTGTCCTTCAGGGCTGTTCGTTGGGACGTTGAGGCTTGTAATGATGAAATTCTTGCCCTATCCTGCCTGAAATGGATAACCATTAAAAATGTCCCCCCATTCCTCTGGTCTTGTATTGACAAAGTTGCGGAACCCTTGGGGAAAATTGTAAAAGTTGATTCCTCCCCCTCGGTGCTCCCTCATCTTGACGCTAGACTACTCATTGCCCTTAAACCAGGTATGGTCTACCCTACTGAAATTGATATATGCCTAGACAATAAAACCTTCTGCTATCTGATTGAATATATGGGTGGAATTGATGCCTGTCATTATTGTAAGGTAAGTGGTCATTTTAGAAGTAAATGCCCTTTATTGGCAAACAAGACTACCAAGGCTAAGACTCACTCTTCTGGCCCTCCCCCCTCCGTAACTAGGTTTTCTCCCTCTGAACCTCCTTCATATTTTCCTTCTCATCTTCCTTCCTTGCTCCCCCACTTCTTTTCCCCCCACCTTTGCCCTCTCCACTTCCCCACGACCTTCCCCCACCCTCCTTGGCCCCCTTGATGGCTAACTCCATCTTGAACTATAGCAATGCTATCAAGGAAGCCCTTTCCACCACCCATCCTCCTCCCTTTAGCCCCTCTCAATTTGTTGGCACCCCTGTTCTTCTCTCAACCCCGAGAACCGAGAATGCACAACAGTTGGTGATGTAAAAATTGAGAAAAGCAGCTAAAGCTAGGAAAATTCTTGAGAAAAACCTTCTTAAAAAGAAATTGGAAATTGAAACCTCTCAGTGGTAGTTACCTAACCTTGAGGACATGGATAGGGGTGCTCCAACTATAGAAGATACCATTAGCAGGGCCTCGGTCCAGGACCCTGAATTGCCTGCATGTAAGGATCTTACTGGACTCAATATTGATGAAACCCCTACCTCAGAAGGGGAAGTGGGAGGACCTACTATGGATGAGGTCCCAACAATCCCTCTAGATGCTTCCAATATCTCAGAGGCCTCTAGGAGAGACCTTGCTAGTAATACCTCTTGTACCTCTAGCACCCCTATTGTTGCCCTGAAGGCAGAGAAAACTGCCACTCAACATGTGTAGATCAACATGGTTCCCTTCACCCCTGGAAACACTGACTTTGCACAAGGACTGGCAGATACTCAAGAAGGATTTACTGTGGTTAAAAACAAGAAAAATAGAAGGAAGAGATCTCCTAAGAATAGTAAAGATAGTGCTAACAGGAAGGAATCCCTTGGTCCTGAACAAATATCCGAGGCAAGGAAAAAGAGAAGTAGACCCTGCCCCTCTATTGCATTTGATGCGACCAATATCACAAATAAAGAGGATTGGCCTAAATGTTTTGAGGGATTTAAATCCCAAACTGACCCTACCCAACTAAGTGAGTCATGTTGAAAACAATCTCTTGGAACATCAAGGGCCTTGAGGCCCCTGATCGGAAATATATCATAAAAAGATTTCTTAATGCACATATGGATATGGATTGCCTCCTCTTACAAGAGCTAAAAGTTGTGGGCTTCACCTTGCAAATCGGTCTTAAATGTATCTGGAGGGAGGCTACTTCCTTTTATACTAACCATACCAAGGGTAAAGGAGGCACAACCATACTCCTTAGTCCTAATTGGGCCAGCAAAGTGGTTAACTGGGGGTTAATCCCCCTGTGCTAGGGCGATATGGGTTTCTATTCAACTGGAAAACTAGAAGTTTGGAATTTGTTCCATATATGCCCTGAATGACTACAGAGAGAGGGGATAACTTTGGAACTGGCTAGCAGGGCTAGAGGATATCCCTTGGATTATTGGGGGGGACTTCAATATGGTTGAATCAGCCAATGACAAAAAAAGTGGTAACAAATTTGAATGGAAGGGAATGGAAAGACTACAATGGGACAAAATGATTAATAAATTACACCTTATTGACCCTATTGCTGGAAGAAAAGACCAATTGAACACTATATGGTTCACCTGGTGTAACTACCAACAACTGAATAAAAGGATCTACTACAAACTGGACAAACTCTACCTCAATAAATGCCACTTTGATATCAACAAAGGCCCTAATGGAGATCATTACTTTGTCTCCCCATATACCCTATCGGATCACCACCCAATAATAATGGGAATTGACCTCTCTCTAACTGGTCTCCCCACCTCCTCAAGACCCCCTTCCTTCAACCTCAACACTAGAATCCTTGAGGATGAGGACCTTTGCTCTGCCCTGGCCTTTATCAAACTATTTAACAAGAAGAATCAGAACCATCTCTCTAAGATTGATGAATGGAATCTAAACATTAAAACTTGGACCACCCTTTGTCAAACAGTGGGGAAAAAGAAGGCCAAGGATGTCAGGAGGCTAGAAAGGTTGCTTCAGGAGGATCTATGTATAGCCAAAATGAATCTTCAAAACTCCCCTAATGATGAAAAGCTTTTTAACACTCCGGTGTCAATCAAGGACCACCTCAGGAAGATTCAGAACCAGAAAATTAGAGGGCTAAAAACTAGGACCAAATTAAATTGGTTGGAATCAGGAGACAAGGGGTCCAAATTCTTCTTCCAATTGCTCAAATTAAAAGAAGCAAAACAAAACATCAATTCTATATGAGATAACAACACTCATATCAAATTAAATTGCTTCTCCCATTACTACCAAAAACTATTCACTTCAGATGAAATAAATGATGATTATAGGGCTGCTAGGGAGCTCATTAAGGAGTTGACCCCAAACAAGCTTAATGTTGAGGACTATGAGTTTGTAGGTCACCCTATCTCAAGGGAGGAAATTCTAAATTCCATCTCCTCAATGAGCAATGACAGATCCCCTGGACCAGACGGCTTCCCAGTGGAATTTTATAAGAAAAACATTAAATGGATTGTAGGTGACCTCCATGACCTATATTTGGAGGCTATTAGCAAAGGATCCCTGGGCAAAGAAATCAATCAAGGGCTTATCAAGCTCATCCCTAAGGAGGGAGACAAGACTTTGATTAAGAACTGGAGGCCTATCACGCTACTAAATGTATCTTATAAAATTCGGGCCAAAGTGGTAGCCAACAGGTTGATTAAAATTCTACCAAAAATAATCAGCCCCACGCAAAGAGGCTTTGTTAGAGGTAGGTATATCCTTGAGAACTTGGTGACCTGTTGGGAATCACTTGAGTGGGCTAAGGTCTCTGATCAAAATGGGGCAATGCTCTTGATAGATTTCGAGAAGGCATATGATAGAATAGAGCGGGGATTCATAATTCAGATGTTAGTAAGTTTGGGCTTATCGGAGTCATTGTGCAACCACTACTCTACGATGCCAATGCTATTGTTGATGTAAATGGGAACAGATCTGGCAACATCACTCTTTCCAGGTCAATTAGATAGGGTTGTCCACTTGCCCCAACCCTATTTGTTCTGGTTGTTGATGTTATGCACTATGTTCTAAAGGACTATAGTTTATCCCCTAGGGTCAGAGGAATTTCCCTCTGTAATAAAGAAGAAATCATCAATGTTTAGTTTGCAGATGATACAACTATTCTATTCACCTTGGATGAGGAAAACTTATCCTCTCTTCTTTACAATATTGAATTTTTTTGTAAAGCCTCAGGTAGTAGAATTGCTCTCCATAAATCTACCTTGCTAGGTTGGACAGACTCCCCTCCTGTCTGGATGTCTAAATTTGAATTGAAGTGGGGAGGACCGAACACTATCATCAGATACCTAGGTATTCCCTTCTTTGTTTCCCCGAATCTAAAAGAAATGTGGGAGTGGTTCAGGAATAAGGTGGATAAAAAGCTCACTAAATGAACCAAAACTTTCTCTCCCTGATAGGTCACTTCCAGGTTTGTCAAAAAATATTGTCCTCATATAACATATACTACTCTTCAGCCTGTCTATTCAGTAACTACCAATTCAACTACATACAAAAACAAATCAGAAATTTCCTTTGGTCAGATGGGAAGGGTAACAAGAAACAACATGCTGTCAAATGGGATTGGTGTGTCAGATCTAAGCTATAGGGAGGTATGGGCCTCAAAGATCTTAAATTCCAGGGAATTGCCCTGACTGCCAAATGGATTTGTAAAGCTCTTGATGGCCATGAACCTTGAAAAGTTCTTGTTAGACACAATATTCAGTGTTCCACCCCAAAAATGGCAAAAAAATGGAGGAACCTACCCATGGGAGACCTGATTGCTAGAAACTTTGAGGTCTCCCCTGCGGGATCAGAAGTCTTCAAGTCTATATGGAAGGCTTGGAACCATGTCAAACAATTCATCAGCAATAGGAACATTATTGATAACAAGGGTTCTCTCAACTTGGGAAGATCTATATGGTGGAATACTCTTCACAATGGGAAACAATTGGTCTGTCTTCAAGGATGTTTTGCCCTGAAATGGCACAACCTAGGATTGGTCACTTTTGAACACATTCTGAAAGATGACACTCTAAGCTCCAAATTTAGCCTTCCCATCTCCCAAGCCAGAACCTACAATGTTCTCAAAACTGCACTAGTTCCCATCCTCTCCTTTCCTACCCCCTCCTCACTCTCCCCAACATCCTCCCTCTACTGGATAGATGCCTCCCCCCTCCTGCTAATTAAGGCCAAAATGATTTTCTCTATCCTTGCTGACTCTGTTGATATTCTTGCTCACCTTAACAACATTTGGAAGCTCTCCTGGGACCCTAAAAAATTGTATACTAGTCTTTCAAGGTTCTAGTCTAACCTGACTGAGCCAAAAAAGAAATTTTTTTCTTGGAAACTCCTACTCCATAAATTGCCACTTAAAAATAGCAATGGTGACCCCCTACTGTGTAAACTATGTCGAATCCCTGAATCTGTGCCTCATATTTTCTTTCATTTTTCCAAAGAAGTCTGGAATCTATTTGGCATCTCAGTTAATAACAAATGTTTCTCTATTGAGGAGATGGTACTTGGTTATGTTAAAGGTGGCAAGAAATATGCTAATATTTTTTGGTCTGTTCTCTCCTTGGAAATTCTTTGGATCATTTGGAAATTTAGGAATGATGATGTGTTTATTAGAAAGGGTAGATACCTCACTGAGTCTCTTAGGAGACTCATTCGCTACCTTGTTGCTATGCAGGTCACGGTGGTTCTACGACTAGACGAAGACAAATTTGATAGATGGCTGAAGAATGGAACAACTCTTGTATTCATTCGAGAACTCTCCCATGGCTTCACTTGGGATCGTATGGGAAGCAACAAGACACACTTTAAGCAAGGGTTGATGAGATTTATGCAGGAGATGGAGGCAAGATAGTAGAGGGAGGACTTTATTGAGCTAGAGCTAGAAGGTATACCTTCCCACCCCTTTAGAGATCAGTTTGTTGAAGGAAATCTGCTGGTATGGTGTGAGGGGGAGCTAGGTTGGACTGCATGGCTCCCCCCCATGGGCGACAATAATGATCCAGAGTCTTCCTTTTTATTTATCTAGTTGTCTATCCTCTATGCTTCATTCTACTATGGCTCTCATCTTTTGTAATTTTGTATCTCAGCTACATCCTATGTATATGGCCTTATAATATGACCCGCGATCCCGCCTGACATGGTTCTTTCTACACTCTATGTTTTAACTCGTTAAGTTGGCTGTGTCTTCTCCAGTCAAGACTTTTGATTTTTTGTAACTGATGTTATATGATGCTTAATACAAAAAAGGAAGAATCTGCATCACCAATATGTACAGATCCATCCACTGTCCTACCATCTACATTCTCATCAAATTTCTTCACCCATGTCTTCTACATCTTCTCCTTTGTGACATTAATGTCAATCTTGTTTTTTGGAGCAAAGGTCTTGTCATTCTTTCCTCTACAAAACCTAGCAATATGTCTTATTTTTTGCAATTATAACAAGTAGGACCTTGTTACTAACTACTTCCATTCCTTCTAAAATTAGATCTGCACCCAACAACCTTGTGCTCATATTTTTTGCATGCATAATAATATCCATTGAAATATTGATCATTTTTACCATAGTTTGTATTCACATATACATACATAATTTGACTTTTGCATTCATTTGCCTTATATCCAAACTTATTGCAAGCATAACATTGACCATTAAATGGGTTAGAGCTGATATGACTTCTACATTCACTAGCTCTATGTCCAAATTTATTTCATGTAAAATATTTACCATTGAAAGATGGAGATTATATGGTTTCAGTAGGAGGAGGTTTCCTAAATTTTTTCTTGTTCCAGAGCTAAGTGAAACCATTTTCATCTTCATTTGTCTTCTTAGATTTGTCCTTGACCTTTTCCTTTTGTTTGTCATCTTTGTTGGGTGTTTAAGGACATTCATCTTTGTTAAATCCAAGTCCGCCTTTTTCTTTAGATGGTTTCTAAGAACTTAGCATCTCATTAAGCATATCATTGTTGCCTTTGAGATTCAGGTTTTTATCAATTTGGTCTTTTGCCTCTTTTAATTATTTCCTTAACATAACCACTTCTTCTTCAAGCTTGGTGCACTCTCTAGATTTATTATGTAGCTTTGTTTCAAGATCATCAATGGTCCTTTTCCCTTCATCAATTTGTCTTTTCAGACATACATGGTATTATTTTTTCTTGGACCTTTTTTGATAAGCATCTAGATTAGATAGATCAACTCTCAATTCTCCTTCAAGATCTACAACTACATCAATATACCATTCATGTTGTTCCATGACATCCAAATCTTCAAATTCAAACATTGTGTTCAAATCTCAGATCTACCTTATTTGTTAAACTATTTCTTTAGGAACCTTTCTCCAATACCAATTGTTGAACACTTCTAGATGTTGACAGTGGGGGGGGAACCAACATATATTAAAACTTAACCAATTTAACCATTCATTCTGATTACCACATGTACAAAAGAAAAGACCTGAAAAACAAAAGAGTAATTACACATGAAGACCAAGATTTTACGTGGAAAACCCAATGAGGGAAAAACCATGGTGATAACTATCCGACTATATGAAGATAGGTTACAAAGTATTAGGCTCAAGGCCAAGGAAGGTCACTACTTGTAATTTTGACATGCAAGACTAAGGCACACAATTGTAGGGAAAGATACAATGGATGTGAAAACACTAAAGTTCACTACTTTAGGGAAAGATAGAATAGATCTAAATATAACGAATAATTTTGTTGAATTATGGAGAAACACATCCTCTGAAATGTTGATTACAGTTCACTATTATTACACATCTAAAACTGAATTCATTATTGCTCAGCTACACTTTCAAACCTTTGCACTCACAAGATACACGATGCACAACTTCACATCTCACACACACAACTTATATCATCCTCCAAATAGATTTCATCTTTATATATCATTCCCAACCAAAGAAACATCAATTAGGTCAACCTAATTATATGTAATGTGTAGGATACAAACAACCAACCCAAAAAATATCTCCAAGGAAATATGGAAGGAAGAATGAAATGTGTGAAGGATCACACCATGTCAACTCACCTTCCTATCCATCCCAAATAAACTCTTACAACTCTGCATGCTACTACCCAAACCAAAACTACACAGGTCGGTTCCAAAAGATAGAACTAATAAAGCACACCAACCAAACTTACTCAAAACATGATGTGGACCACGAAGAGTCTTGTGGATGCACAAAATAGAATCACCCGACACCAACATAGATAAATCATTGAGACACACCACTGTTCAAAATAATCGAAGGTGGAGGAATGAAATGCATTCTTGAAAACTATCACATTGTCACTATACAAGTTGATACTTAGACCATCACAACTTCAACTACAGATCAAATGAGAAAACAAAAAATGGGATATATCAAGAATTTGCATCCACTAACATCATATTCTAACTGCAAACAATGTGCCACAATGCGGACAATAAAACTATACCCAATTTGACAAACTATTCACCGAGACAATCACCTTTAGCCAACTTTAACTGCACACCACATAATACACCTCCAAAGTTCTCAAAAATTCATAAGACAATCGGATATGCCAACTAAAGTAACCGTACTCAATATCTACACATCTGCATGAACTCATAACCAATACTTTGGTACTACATTACTTTATAACACAATTGATCAACCTTTTGAACCAAAGTTATAATCAATGACAACACAAACTCATATTTGCAACAAATTCATCCATAAGTGTCATTCCCTATTCTATGGGGATAAATACTCTTGTATGCATGTGATTAAAAAATAAGTGGTGATGAACACAAAAAAAATCATCATGAAGGAAATACATGATAAATCAAAACAAAAATAATAGAAAAAGAGTAATGTAGGTGTTCACTAATGCAAAGAGGCCAATGTTACCTTGTTAATATGAAGAAGTGATAGAGAAGAAGAAAATACTTTCAAGTTTATTAACCAAATAAACGTGAAATACTAGACAAGCTACTTGAAATATTTTACCACCAAGAGGGAGTGTAGATTATTGAGCATTATAAGATGTCAACAAGACTACAAAAACATCTACCTACAAGAAATAAAGAACAATCAACAAAGTGTAGGGAAGGAGAGAGAGGGTTGCATGAGCATTCCAAAAAAAATTAAAAAATGTTTTGAGGAAGATGAAGGGTCACATTTGCACATGAAAGTGGTTTTCCAATGAATAGGCATTATGAAAAGTAAGAGCAAGCAACTAGGTAGGAAGCTAATGTCTTAACTTTTAAAAACTTGTCAGGCACAAGTGTGTTGTATAAAATGTTCATATATTAAATTGTCATATTGAAGAAACTAACCTAAATTAAAACAAATATCTCAATATTAGTGAGAAGTAATATAATGTGATTTGTAAATTGACAAACTAGTGAAGAAAAAGGTTGGGGTTTGAGCTTAGTGCATCCTAAAATATACTAGGGGATTTCACAACAAAGTGAGTGCAAAACATAGTGTGAAAATTGGCAAGATATGAAATTTTTGACATAACACTTGCAAAAATTGTGAAATTTATTTATTTATTCCTACACAATATTCAAATAAAATAAATACTTTTCGCAAAACTAGTCTTTATATATATATATATATATATATATATATATATATATATATATATATATATATATATATATATATATATATATATATATATATATATATATATATATATATATATATATATATATATATATATATATATATAATTTTCAAGACCCCTCATTTCTAATTAGATATGGTATTTAACAATTTTTAATAAATAAAACAATTAGTGAATGAAATTAGTCTAACCAATTAAAAAAAACTATATTTAAGAAAAAAAATTTAGCAAAAACTAAAACATTAGGGAATGGATTAAATTTTTTAGTTATTGAAAAATTTGATATCTAAAAAGCTAAGCATAAACCAATAAAATAATCTACTATATAACACATTACAAATAAATTTAATTTTTATTTCTATTGTTTGCCATTAATTTCCCTTTTTTTTTTAATCAAAATGAATGCAAAAATAAGACAAATCACCAAGAAATTAAAATAGACAAAAAATAATAATAAAAATAATAAAAATAAAATAATAATCAAATAGTAGGAAATGAGAAACTTATATAGATACTCTTTGACATAATCTACCATATGATTTCAAAAACTACTAATATCCAAGTTAATTGCATGAAACTATAAATTATTTTCCCTTGAAGCAAGCAAGGACTAACAAGAGTGACAACTAAGATGAACATGCTTTTTTTTTTTTCAATTTAAAGAACTCATACAATAAAGATATTTAATAAGAACATATAGATTTAATTATGTATATTTAGATGACATTTCAAATCATATTGAATGATCCATCTTCCCATCAATGATCAAGTCTTGTTGAGTGCAAGGCTTCAACACCATTAGGGACAAGGTTGAGACCATGCCTCACAAATTTAGCAGAGTGGACACCCACCCCTCAATCCTTGAGTCTTAGCCAAAGAGATTTCAACCTAAGACTTGTGCTCTCTATTAGATAACTAAATAAATCTTGTGGATGATAGAAAATCCATCAGAAAAATTATAAAGAAATATTATTCAAATCTATATCATCCAAACAAATTTGCAATTATTTTTAAAAAACTTCACTTGTCATCATGGTCCTCAAATTAACTAAAGAAAATCTGTGTGTGTGTGTGTGTGTGTGTGTGCATACATATACATATACATTAATGAGGGAAGAGGGACATTGAGATAAAGTTAGAGAGAGAGAGAGAGAGAGAGAGAGAGAGAGAGAGAGAGAGAGAGAGAGAGAGAGATTATTCAAATCCATATCATCCAAACAACTTTGCAATTCTTTTCAAAAAACCTCTCTTGTCACCATGTTGCTCAAGTTAACTAAAGAACATCTCTCTCTCTCTATGTGTGTGTGTACACACACACACACACACACATATATATATAGAGAGAGAGAATGTCAATTTAAACCTAATATGATTGTGTTCTTTTCAAAATTATCAGTTCCTACCAAGGCATGATACATGATACTATTGCATTCATTCAGTTTTATTCTTTTATTAGTTTAACCAATCCTTGCAAAGAATCATTTTTTTTTTAATAAAAGTACTATAGCCTACATTTATTTTATATTTTACATATTTATACAAATGTTATTTTTCTCTCTTTTTATTGGTCCAAACAATGTAAAATTCAATTTGTATATTATATTGTAGACACCTAAAATTGTCTTGTCATAATTAAATAAATATTTTTATTTATTTAATTATTTTATCATAAGCCTTCTATTAATTAAATAGATTTTTATTTATTTAATTCATTCATTAATCCTCTTCTAGCCTTTCCCTATTTAAATAAATATTTTTATTTATTTAAATTATCATTTCCCTAAATTAAATAAATACTTTATTTATTTAATTGGTCCCACTTTCTCTATTTATTTAATTAATTCATTAGCTTTTTCCCTCCATGACACATGTTATTTATCTCTTAATTTTCCTCTAACTACCCCCTTCATATTTTATTATTTTTCCTACCTACCCTTTAATCTTAGCCGACCATTTATATTTCACCTCTTAATCATATCCCTTCATTTTTTAAGGTGTCTTCCATATAAGGGGATCCTCTCATCCTTTCACAACCCTAACTAATGTAATCAATCCTACTTCACAACCACAATCCATTCTTTGTTGAGCTCTTGTGCACATATGTAGTACCCCTGCCCTAATCAATTTCTAATCTCGGTTTAATCTTGGTTAGTTTATCTTAATATAATGTTATAATCAGATGTTTGATTTAATGCATAGCTGTTGATGTGGTTTTCGCACTAGTTGTATGCAAGTTGTTTAGTGTTTCTATTTCGTGGTATTAATATTGGGCTAACACTTTCATTAAGTTTATATATGTATGCATGTATGACTCTTGGTTGCAGGAGATTTCAGGTACAACGCCGCATGAGTGCGAGGTTCGTCTTCACCTGGATTTGCAGGTTTGAGTGTACCTCTTTATCCTTAGAGTTGGATTAGGTGGTCGTAAGACCCTAGTTGACCTTAGTCATGCTCAAGTGAGCATCGTCAGTCGTCGTCGGTATTCCCTTTTTGTTTGGGTTTGCGAGTCGTCTATCTGGTTGACTTTCTTGGTTTGCGTGCTTGGTGTGTATGGTTAAATTGATTAATTAGTCCTTAGTATTTAATTTGATTAAATATGTGTTTGTGCATTAAAGATTAATGGACTAAATTAATCGAGATTTCATTATGCGATTATTGTTGATATTGGATTGCCCATCTTAAATTGGGAGTAAGTTCAATTAAATGGTTGATTTTGAATATTAAATGCATTTTGTATATGCTGTTGAAAAAGAAAGATTTAAATTTAATTGCAATAGAATTAATTTAATCTTTTGGCATTTTTGAAATAGAAAGGTTAAATTTCAGTTGAGTGAGAAAATCAATGCTAAATGGGAAAAGCAATTCAATTTATTGATATAGTTGGAAAAGAATTATTTTTGAGAATTATTTTAAATAAAAATTTTAATTCCAAAAAATGAAATTTTGGTCAACTCTTCCTTATAACCTAGACTTTTGGAAAATTTTTGGAAGGATGGATATTTTTGGAAAAATGTTTTGTTGGAAAAATATTTTTGGGATGAAATTTGCGGGTTTTGGAAAGAGAAGGATTTCTTGAGCTGCAGGTTGGGGCTCTTCATTAGATCCTTTCCAAGAATGCTTATTGAGGTAGGAATTCTGGTTATCAGTTAGTTATTGTTTAAATTTAAAAAAGAAATGGGCATTGGATGTTCCTCATGCTATTTGATTTTAATTTCTCCATTGATTGCCTCAAGGTTATGAATCATTGTGGAATTAGTTGGTATTGGTTTATTGTTTGCATCGTTGCATGGAAAATGAGCTTTCTTATGCCCAAAAGAATTATCCTTTCAGTTTTGAAAACCTCTCATATTCTGGAAATTTCTGTGTGGTTTTAAAAATAAAATAAAAAAATTAAGTTCCATATGAATACCTTCAACTTCATGCTTTATATCAGAGATATCTGTTTGTGGTTAAATATATGGAAGTTAACAGATCTTATTTGGCAAATATGTTGTTGGTTTAAGAGAATCTGGGTTTTCTTTGGAATTGCAATGAAGAATAAATAAAAATTTAATTATTTTAGTCTCTGCAGAGACTGGCTGGAAACTGTGTTTTTTTTAACAGTGATTTTTTTTTTAAAATTTATTAAAAAAAAATAAAATTAAATAATTGTTAGGGAGCTGCATATCCCATTGGGATAGCAGCGCACCCCAAGGGGTGTTGGGTGCTTCCCTTTGGGAATAGCAGCGCTCCCTTTGGGGATGCTACGTGCTCCCTTGGGAAGCAGCGCTTCCCCTTTGGGGCTGCGTGAGCTCCCATGGGGACCACGTGGGGTCCACGTGGAAACCCCCCTCCCCTTTTTAATTTGTATTTTTTTTAATTTTTTGTTAAAAAAAATAAAAATAAATTAATAAATAAATAAATTTAGTAAATTAAAAGTATTTTTCTTTAAAATAAAGTTTTCAATTAATTATTAATTATATAATCTCCTTGTTTATTATGTATGATGCCAAAGCACAACATGATGGTGAGAAAAATGTGTATTTCATTACCAAGAATGGTAGGCAGTTTAGGATGGACCCTTTACCTCATCAAGGGGAAGAGAAGATTGTTACTCTACATGTCATGTTGCTTAGTGGAAAAGAGTTTTTGGAAGTCCTCAAACAAGAAGAGACCCAAGGCTATGCTTTAGTCTTACACCCAAAAGATGAGTCCAAGCAAGGGAACGATGAGAAAGGAGAGATTCCTAGGGAAGTGCAAACCATGTTGGATAGATACAAGGGAGTTGTGGCCAAAGGCATGCCTAATAACCTACCTCCCATCAGATAAATCAGTCATCAAATTGATTCGATACCCAGTGTGACATCACCTAATAAAGTTGCCTACAAGATGACTCCTAGTTAGAATGAGGAGATAGCCAGACAAAGATGCAAGATCTTTTGGATAAGGGGTTGATTAGAAAGAGTTTGAGCCCATGTTTTGTACCTGCTATCTTGGCACCAAATAAAGATGGAACATGGAGGATGTGCACCAATTCTAGAGCCATCAACAAGATCACAATTAGGTACTGGTTTCCTATGCCTAGGATTGAAGACCTCATGGACTATCTTGGAGGGTCATGCTACTTTTCAAAGATTGATTTGAAGTCCAATTACCATCAGATTAGAATCAGACCTAGTGATGAGTGGAAGATAGCCTTTAAAACCAATGAGGGTTTATATGAGTGGATGGTGATGCCATTTGGCCTCACAAATGCACCTAGTACTTTTATGCGCCTCATGAATGAGGTATTGGGAGAATTTATTGGAAAGTTTGTTATTGTTTATCTTGATGATATCTTGGTGTTTAGTAGGTCCAAGGAGGAGCATTTGAAGCATTTGGATTAGGTTTTGAGGAAGCTTCATGAGGAGAAATTGGTAATCAATCTAGATAAGTATGAATTCATGAAAGTTGAGTTCGTGTATCTTGGCTTTGTAGTTTCAAATGGATGTTTGAAATGGATCTTTCTAAGGTTGATGCTATTGTAAATTGGCCTACACCTAGGATAGTAGGTGATGTTAGGATTTTTCATGGATTGGCTACTTTTTATAGGAAGTTCGTCAAGGGTTTTAGTCATATTTGTGCTCCAATCCTTAACACTATAAAAGGAGGAATCAAATGTAGGTTTGAATGGATAGATAAAGCAGCCCAAAGCTTGAGATTTTGAAGAGGAAGGTTGCAGAACTTTCCACCTTGAGACTCCCTAGTTTTGATCAAATTTTTATAGTTGAATGTGATGCAAGCAAGCAGGCAATAGGTGCAGTCTTATTCAAGAAGAACATCTAGTGGCATTCTTTTTAGAGAAGTTGAATGAGGCTAAGCAGAGGTATTCAACCTATGATTTGGAGCTTTATGCCATGGTACAAGCACTCAAGAAGTGGTGTCATTACCTTCTTCCAAAAGAGTTTATTGTTTATATTGATAACCATGCATTGAGTTTTCTAAATGGGCAAGAGAAGTTGAACCAAAGGCACATCAAGTGGGTTGAACAACTCCAACCTTACACCTTAACTATCAAGCACAAGAAGGGTGTGACTAATAAGGTTGCAGATGCTTTGAGCAAGAGAACCCTTACTATTCAAGAAATTCAGTTGCAAAGTGTTGGTGTTGATTCTCTCAAGGCCATTTATAAGGAGGATCATGATTTCACAAATGCATATGATGTATGTACTAAGTTTGTTGACACTTTTCATGTTGATTTTTTTGATTTTATGTTGCAGGATGGGTTTCTCTTCAAGGGGTATCGGTTATGCATTCCTCAATTTTCTATGAGGGAGAAAATTATTAGAGAGAAACACAATGACAGTCTTGGCGGTCATTTTGGTTTGGACAAAACCTTAGAGCAGGTATCCCGGTTTTATTTTTGGCCCAAGATGCAGGCAGAGGTAAGAATATTTGTGGAGCATTTTCCTATTTGTCAGAGGGCAAAAGATGTTTCAACCTATGCTGGTTTGTATCAACCTTTATCGATTCCTTCTAGGCCTTGGGAAAGCCTTAGTATGGATTTTGTACTTGGATTGCCCAAAAATCCTAGGGGGTTTGATAGTGTATTTGTAATTGTTGATAGGTTCAACAAGATGGCTCATTTTGTTCCATGTAAATGCACAAATGATGCATCTCATATAGCAGATCTATTTTTCAAAGAAATTGTAAAGATCCATGGATTGCCTCTCAATATTGTCACTGATAGAGACTTCGGGCTTGTAGGTCATTTTTGGAGAACTCTCTAGAAGAAATTAGGTACCAATTTGTCATTTTCATCAACATACCATCCTCAGACTGGTGGACAAACTGAAGTGGTTAATAGGTCCCTTGGCAATCTCCTTAGATGCCTTACCAAGTAGCATGGACAAAGTTGGGATTTAGTGATTGGACAAGCTGAATATGCATACAGTGATTCAGTCAATAGGAGCATAGGGAGAAGTTCATTTGAGGTTGTGTATGGCCTACATCCCAGGTGAATATTTGAACTCAAATATCTTGGAGGCATGGACAAGCGGAGTGCTCAAGGAGAAGATTTTACTATCACCATGAAGGAGGTTCATGAACAAGTTAAAGCTTCACTTCAACAAAGTGCTGATAAATATAAACTCAAAGCAAATGTTAAGAGGAGAGATGTTCAGTTCAAAGTAGGGGATTTAGTGATGGCTTATCTAAGGAAATAAAGGTTACCTAAAGGCCAACCTTCTAAACTACTCATGAAGAAGATAGGTCCCCTCCGGGTGGTTCATAAGTTTGGCAACAATGCATATGAAGTTGAACTTCTAGCAGATTTGGGATTATCTCCCATCTTTAGTGTATGTGATTTGACAGCTTTCAAAGGATCTTTGTAAGATGTAGCACCTAATTCATCTCTTGAGGAAGAGGATGTAGAGTGGATAAAGGATCTACCGCCTAGCAAGCCACTGGAATTGGAGTGTATTCTTGACTCCAAGGTGATCAAACAAACAAGGAAACATGTTTACAAAGACTCACTGGTCAAATGGAAGGGGCTTCTTGAATTTGAAGCTACTTGGATGAGTGAAAGTGATATTCTCAATCATGGCACTACAATCAACTGGTTGGCAACTCAAGGGACTTGCGTTTTCATGTCTAGGGGAGTATGGTGCAGGAGCACCGGGACATGTAATAAGCCCCAAGACTCCAAGGTGTGTCAACTTTGTCAAAGGCCTTGTATGGGAATTATATAGGTATTTTTGTTGTTTAGGGTTCTAAAATGTGTAGTATGTTCATTCTTGACCTTTGGTGTGAAGGCAAGATCAATTTGTAAAAAGTTGTCAAAAGTTGCAAAAGTTGCAATTGTTGTCAAGCAACTTTTTGCAACAATTTCAAATGTGGTTACTCCAATGGTTGGTTGGTTTCTTGTATGTGTTGAGGAAGTTGGAGGAGTTCCTTGGCATGATATAAGCTTGGAGGAATGATGCCTTCTAGTTAGAGAAGTTGGAGAAGTAAATTTTGAATTAAATCTTTGTCTTCAAACAAAACGATTATTGAGTTTTTTATGCATTTTCCTTGAATTCCAGTTCTTGCATGATTCCTAACGATTGGTGGGAATGAATTGAGAATTTGAAAAGTTGTAGCAGAGGTTTACCAATCATCTAGAGTTGATTTGAGGCCTTGAAACATTCGGTCTTGAAAGAAAGAGAATTTTCAATCCCACTGATTTGGTAAAACCCTCAAACCAAGGGTTTGAATGCTAATAGTGAAACAAATCAACATCTCTCCATGGGATCAATTTGAAACCTAGGATTATGTTTATTTGGCATGTCTATTAATTGTTCCTAGTGGTTGTGAAGATAGGATGTATAATTTGACTATCCTAAGATGAGGCCCTAGGCTTGACATCGGTCATGTGGCAAGCCTGAGCAGTAGAAAAGGGAGATAGAAAACCTGAACAACAGATTGGTGGATGGTCAAACTAGGCATGTGAAGGACCCTTGGGTAGGTGCAAACCCCTGGAAAGTGTCATTCTTGCATCCCTTATTGACTGCTGAATCTTTTGAGAGCTTAAACCTCAATATTGGCTAGAAGAGGCAAAATAGGGTCAGTAGGGTTTAACCATCCATACTCAAAACCCAGATGCAAAAGTTTAGAATATTGTAGAAGACTCAAAAGGGTATCCAAATATATAATTAATTTAGGGGGTTGTTCAGGTATATTGTGAGACAAATCAAGAAAAGTCTGATTGGAGGGCTAATTGCTTGTAGCTCTATTTCCTAGGTCTAATAAGGGAAACGACACAAGAGGCTAATAAACACCCATGTGAGGGGTCAGAATCTATGAAAATTCCATATAAAACATGTTTGAACATTCACATAGGTCAAACTCCACCTTATGAGTAAAGATCCTATTGCTAGGGGTGTGGGGTTGTTAGGTGACTTTAGTTGAAGGGTTGGAACCTAAGGGGTAGGAGACTCCTTGTCAATTGTGAGTTCTCCTGAGTGGAGAGATCCTTGGGAAGGATCTAGGGAAGACTCTAATAACCTTGGGGAGGTTAAGGATATTGTTCCATTGGGTGACACCTAGTGGAGACCCTTATTGAGCAAAAACCAAAGAAAGTGATTGAACACCCCATATCCCTCTGCATCAGTATCCCCTTGGGGTGCACCTGTGCTATTTGTGAAGAAGAAGGATGGTTCTCTTTGGTTGTGCATCGATTATAGATGGTTGAATAAGATGACTGTGAAGAATTGTTATCCTTTGCCTCAGATTGATGACTTATTTGACCAGATTAAGGATGCAAAGGTCTTTTCTAAAATTGACCTTAAGTCTAGATATCATTGACCTTAATTCTGGATATCATCAATTGAGGATACATGAGGCAAAAATTCATCGCACAGCCTTTCATACTAGGTATGGGCACTATGAGTTTACAATTGTGCCATTTGGTCTCACGAATGCACCATTAGTGTTTATGAGTCTGATGAATGGTGTGTTCAAGACATACTTGGACAGATTTTTATTGATTTTCTTGGATGATATTCTAATATATTCTAGATTAGTGGAGGAGCATGAGGATCATGTCAGACAGGTTTTGCAGTGCCTTAGGGAGAACAATCTATATGCCAACTTGTAGAAGTGTGAGTTCTTTCAGTCAGAGGTCAGATATCTTGGTCATGTTATTTCAAGAGAGGGTATCGTAGTTGATCCCTCAAAGATTTAGGCGATAATGGATTGGTCGGCATCCACTAACGTGGGTGAGGTGCATAGTTTTATGGGTCTTGCTGGTTATCACTACATATATGTACAAGACTTTTCTAGGATTGCTCACCCCATTACTTCTCTTCAGAGGAAAGGGAATCATTTCATTTGGTCAGAGCATTGTGAGACAGCTTTCAAGATTCTTGAGAGGTTGACCAATGCACTAATTCTTGCAGTTCCAGATTCGTTAGGTGATTTTGTGGTTTGTACAGACGCTTCATTGGAGGGTCTAGGAGTAGTGTTGAAGCAAAATGGTAGAGTTATTCCATACGAGTCACGGAAACTTAAAGATCATGAGAAAAACTATCCCACCCATGATCTTGAGTTAGCGGTAGTGGTTCATGCTTTGGTTAGATGGAGGCATTTTCTTCTTGGACATAGATTCGAGTTGCATAGTGATCATCGCAATTTGCAGTATATCTTCATGTAGCCGAATTTGAATGCTAGGCAGAGGCGTTGGATGGATTTTTTATGTGAGTACGACTTTGAGGTGACATACATTTAGGGTAAGGAGAATGTGGTAGCAGATGCATTGAGCCACAGGAGGTATGAGATTTCAGCAATGTCTCTTAGTGTGGATTTGAGGAGTCGTATTCTTAGTGCCCTTCCTTCAAATGTGTGGTATCAGGAGATTATTGCAGAGGTTGCGACAGGTAGAGCCCTTGATGGAAGATACGCAAGTTACTCAGTGGAGTCAGATGGACTTCTTAGACATTTGGGATGCATTTACGTTCCACCATCAAATGGTCTTCGAGATTTGATCATGTCAGAGGCACATCGTGCACCTTATTTGGCACATCTAGGTGTTAAGAAGATGCACACAAATTTGAGACAGATATATCATTGGTCTGGTATGAGGAGAGATATTGCAAATTTTGTGGCATGTTGCCTAGAGTGTCAGCGAGTGAAGGCAGAGCTTCAACATCCTGTAGGATTGTTATAGTCACATTTCGTTCCAGGATGGAAATGGGATATTATATCTATGGATTTTATAGTTGGTTTGCCTATGTCTTCATGCCATCATGATGCTATTATGGTCACTATAGATAGATTGACCAAAGTAGCGCACTTTTCTTCGATCAGATCTTCATATACAGTAGCAACAATAGCTCAGATTTTCTTGGAGGGAGTTGTGAGATTGCATGGTATTCCTCGGTGGATCATATCAAATCGTGATCCAGTGTTCACATCAACATTTTGGACAACTCTTTAGCATGATTTGGGCACGCAGTTGAACTTTAGTTCAACTTATCACCCCGAGACAGATGGACAAACAGAGAGGACATGTTGAGGATCTATGTGATGGATCAATAGTCTCATTGGGAGGATTACCTCTATTTGGTTGAGTTTGCATACAATAATGGTTACCACAACTCTATCAGTATGTCACCTTATCAAGCATTATATGGTAGACCATATCGTACACCCCTGAGTTGGGACCCTTTGGAGGATAGAGTGCGTATTGGATAAGAGATGTTGTAGGATATGGAGGAGTAGGTGGCTCACATTAGAGAGAATTTGATGTCCACACAAGATAGACAGAAGAAGTATGCAGATGCACACCGAGTGGACAAACATTTTTCTTTTGGTGACAGGGTATTTTTTAGAGTTCACCCACGAAAGAGTCTGATCCGATATGGAAAAAGGCTCTAAGTTGGCGCCTCGATTTGTTGGACCATTTGAGATCTTGGAGCGGATTGGTCATGTGGCCTATCGTCTTGCCTTTCTGCCTAGCTTGTCTCACATCCATGATGTCTTTCATGTGTCAGTTTTGAGATTGTATCATCCCGATGTTTCACATGTGATTGATTGGAATACATTGCAGGTCGAGGATGAGTAGCCTTCTTTGGAGCCCATGCGCATACTCCAGTGCAGAGAGATTTCCCTCAGAGGTCGGGGAATCGAGCAGGTAAGGGTCCAGTGGGATCCGAATGATGATTCTTCAGCTACATGGGAGGATGCAGCGTGGATGCAAGAGTTGTACCCCTATTTGTTCTCAAGCTTCCAAGAGTAAGCCTAGGAAAAGGGGAGGAGGATGTAGTGTCCAACCTTGACCAGACATTTGTTTATATCTGATAGACTCATATGGATTTTATTTTATGCATGATGATACATTAGACATGATTAGGCATTACTTGATGCTATGGTTTATGCTTGGGCAGTTATGACTTTTACATGATTAAGATGACCTTCCTTGATGATACTTGCTATATGGATATTATGTTATGATGATGGTATCTTGTGATTACATGTATGATGCTATTCTTTGATGGTAGATTATGTATTGGTTTATGATACTGATGGTACTAACCCCGATTATATGAGATGATTTCATGATTATTGTGGATTACTGTTTCTATTGTCTCCGTGAGGGAATCGACGTCACATCACTCATTGCGAGCAAGATGCATCATTGCGACATTCCCCACTTGTCTATTGTGATATATGGATATTATGTGCATGTCTGTATCTTCTCTTTGTTGTTGTAGGATCTCGCAAGTACCAAACATTCATTTCCTCCTGGTATCTCCATGTGCAAGTTCCCCTAACTTGACAAGTGTGAGCATGTCCTTTTTCTCAATGGTAAAATTTTGGTTTGGAGATGATGACAACTCCCTTTGTGTACTTTAGGTTTAATGGTAACACTTGTGTCTTGGTCAATGTTGGCTTAGTTTGTTGTGTTGTGACGCTTGTCTAGTTCCTAGCTTGTGGTTTGATTTTCGTTTGGAGCGTGTGTGTGAGTTATGTTAGAATGATTATTGGTGATTTCATGTTAGTTTTATTGTTGATTTTAATGGCCTGGATTTATTTATACTTTTTATTGAAATTTTATTTAATTTGATTTATTGGCCTTGGATGATTATTTATTTATTTATTTATTAATGTTTAGTGAGTTTATGTTGTTTATTTAATGTTTATGATTATCCATTTTATTTGGATTGATTAATTATTTAATTATTTATTTTTATTTAATTCATTTCCCTTGGATTATGTTTATTTAATAATTAATATTTCTATTTGGGTCCTTTAGATTATTTTATAAGCCTTTGAGCTATTTATTTAAATTCTCATTTGATTATTTGATTATTAAATTATTTAATTATCGACAGCTTATGTTTATTTATATAGTCTAATTTTATTTTAGTGGGGTGTATAAATACATATGATATAATAATAATATTTCCCCCACTTGGTTATATGATAAATATATTATATATATTTTAGTTTTTCTCACCTACTCTTTACCCTCATTGGTTGAAATTGAAATGAAGAGGTAGAAATATAAAATATGGTTTGGTTGGTAAAATATACTCCAAAATGGAATATTTCGATTGGTTGGAATTTGGTTTGGATTTTGAGTTTTCATGTTTTTATTTGATTGACTGTGATGGTTTTGGGGTTGCTTCTGTGTGGAAAATTCTCTGCAAAAATTCTTGAGCTGAGGTTTGAGATTGGGATTCTGGTTTTGGATTGTTGTTGGATTGGAGTGTTGGAGCACTTCGTCAGTTTCTTTTGCCTTCAGATTGGTCACATGTTGGAGTTTTATTCTCATGGCATTTTGATTTTAATGGCTTTTTGGTTTACACTTTGTTTGCAAATGCTTTCCGGGAGTTGGGTAGAAAATAATTTATTTTTGCATAATTCATTATAGTTTCCAGGAGAATATTTGGGAATGAAATTTATATCATATGGTTTTTATATAGTTTGTTGGAATTGCTCTCTATGTATTTTCTCCTTGTGAAATCCCTGCTTGTTGAGCCATTTGGGATGTTTTTTTTTAATTGGATTAGCTGCTCTTTTGTGAGGCTATTGGTCTCGAGCTGTTGGTCTTCAATTCCCTTTGAGTTTAGTGTGTTTTTATGAAGTTTTGGTGTGGAGAGCTAAGAGCTTTGTTTTGTCAATTTCTCCTCCCACACTCTCCCATTCCATCTTTTGTTATTTTCTGAGTCTTCCCTATGTTTGGGTGACACTATTCACATTTTGTTTGAATTCATTGACCAAGTATATCATTTCATTTTCATAGCCGTAAAGTCTTTTGTGCTGCAACCTGTATTTTATGTTTGTGTTGTATTTGTTGATCTTATGTACAGGTATGCAACTTTCAGTTGAATTTATTAAAAAAATTATCAACTGGGTTTTCACGAATTTAGTTGGGTTCTTTTTTCTTGACGTTTTCTAAAATCTTTTTAAACATCGAGAAATTTTTGATCTGGGTTTTTTAGTTATGATTAAAACACTACAACTGTGTATTTAGAGTTTTCCGATATTTCTGCTTATTTTGATTTGTTCTCTCAGTCATTTACTATACCAAAGTCTATGTTATGATGTTGATTTACTATCTCAGATGTTCTATTACTCAGATTTACTGTTGTAATGGTTTTATTGAGTTTTTGGGATTCTCCGTGTTGAATTGTATACCTCTCATGTGAAGTGGCCATGAGAGAGGGCTGCAAATTTTATTCATATTAGAACCAACAAGTGTAGGTCCTTGCTATGATTTTATTATTTTTTTATCAGCAGCCTTATTGATGCTTGATGGTTATCTTGCTTTGAATTTGCTTGCCAAGAGTTCATGTTGTTATCTTTCCTTCCTTGTTGTAAACTAGATTTCATGTCATGTAATCATGTATCTCAGATGCAGTATGTATGATCAACTTGTTGTATGTTTACTTCAAATTTTAATTACTTTCATGTGGACCTCTTAGGCATCACTTAATTTTGTTGATCCATGTTAAGGGGAGTGGACTTCCTTGTAATGACTGGGATCATGAGAGTTGGGCGGTTAAGTTGATATGCCTTCCATCTAGATCACCAGGGCACATGGGAGTTTTCCTTTGTATTAAACAAGTGATAACATAAAATGAACTTGGCTTGGGTAGTTAGATAACTAATAAGATAATAAATTGTTGATCCTCATGACTTATGCCTAGGGAGGATGTTTTAGGGTAAGTATGAGAAGACCGAGCTATGGTAAAGCTAATCTCCCTTAGACTCTCATAGGTTGAGATGGCTTCCACATGTTCATCGGGTTTGGGACCCCTGTTAAGTTTTATGGATGGCATGTGATGACACCACTCCTACATGAGATCCTTTGTTGTTGATGTTCTTGATTCCTTGCCTTGTTGTTTAGCCTTTGGGAGCTTCTTGATTTCTTATGTGGTCATTTGTTCATGCTTGAGAGTGTTTCTTTAGTGTGCGTCAACCCTTAGACCTAGAGTTGCTTAGGGACCTTCGTCATCTCCTAGCATGGGGAGTGGCTCCTTAGAGGTTCCACATGTTCAAGTGGTTGGTGCTTTTTACCATTGGGTTTCTTTTTTCCTTTCTTGATGGTTTTCTTCTCTCTTGCGTTGATGGATCTTCTCTATTATGGCAGTTGGATACTTATGGTATCAGATTTATGTACATGGAATCTTGATGTATCTCTTGTTGTAGTCTTCATTGATGTAAAGAAAAGCATAACGTATTCATTGCAGTAGATTGTTGGAAATATTGTATAGGTTAGTGTAACTATGTTCATGATGTAGTAGCATGAACATGATGTACTCATGATATGCTATGTAATAGAATGTAGTCATGTTTATAATTGAGTTAGAGGAAGGATCTTGTAATGAATTACTATGGATGTAGTAGCAATGATGGAAAGTTATTCATGTTATTGATTTGGTTTTATGATATTGTATTATGATGTTATTCATGTTGGAAACATGTTCTTGTACAACCATAAATGAATGATGAGACAGCTAGACTTAAACCCAATGATTCATGGATTATTAGAGTTGAAATCCTGGAAAGAAAACTAAATTGAGCAAGTGGCTGAAAATTAGTATCATTCTAATGATCAATGACATCCTCCTAGAAGTAAATATGATCTCATAAGATGGCTGCAATAAATCAACCCACACATGGTTAAATTAACATTCATGCTCTTGCATTGTCATCTTATAATTTATGCATTTCGTGATAGGATCAATGAATGAGCATATAGGTCTATGCATTATGTTTATGGGCTGCATTATAAACTTAACATAATGGCATTAGAATCTCTTAATGTGAAGGTATTGCATAAGGTATATGTAGTATGTAATATGCATCAAGTAGGATGTTAAGTTAGTGATTGAGCATTGCATCATGCATGAGGTTTCATGATAGGAAATGGATATGTTAGATGCATTATTTCTAAGGTGGATGATTGAATATGCATTAGAATTTGGTATGACATAATAGATGCATTGATGCTAAGGAAGAGTAAATATGGGAAGTACGAACATTTGGTTTTTGGAGCTTAAAATGAACCTTAGGTAAGAAGGGGAACCTTGCATTAATAATATAGTATATGGTTAAGAATAGATAATTGTATCATGATAGCTAGGTAAATGGTTAATTTGCATATGTGCATGAATGGGAGTTAGAGAATGTCATGTAGATTCTTCTTACATAAGAAAGAAATTGGTAGAATGCATTCATGATCATGTAGTTGCATATCATGACAAGAATCTAGATAAGTTGCATTCATACATATGCATTGGTAATAATGAATGAGTAGCAATGTTAAGTAAGTGATGACGTTAAAGTGCCCTAGGGATAGAGATGGTATCATTAAGTAATTCCTCTTGTGTAAGTTCTAATCAAGTTAATTATTAGATAAGATGTGTGTGTTCTAGATTTAGTTCACAATGTAAATCTTGCTAAGAGAAATATTAAATTAAACTTTAAGTGTTTAAACAAAAAAATTAGCTTGTTTAAGGTTAGATTTGTGTAGTTTCTCTAGGGTATTTTGGGCTGGCATTATAGGAAGTGGCGAGATAAAGAGAGAGAGGGAGAGGGAGAGATATGTTATGTCAATTTAAACATAATATGATTGTGCTATTTCCAAAATTATTAGTTCTTGCCAAGGTAGGATACTATTGCATTCATTCCATTTTATTCTTTTATTAGTTTAACCAATCATTGTAAAGAATTGGAAAATTTGAACAAAAATACTATAATCTATATTTATTTTTTATTTTACATAATTCTACAAATGTTATTTTTCTCTCTTTTCATTGGTCCAATCAATGTAAAATTATATATTTCAATTGATTTAATTCATTGCATGAAATCAAATGTCAAATCAATTTTTATAACATATAAGATATAGATTGATTTAATGTCTAGTATTAATGACAAAAACAAGCAAATTCACATACAAAAAATGTTGAATGGGGAAAGGGACATTTCCTTTTGTTCTCATCTTCAGTCCAAAAAAAGACAATCACATATATACATATATGTACATGTGCATATATGTACATATACAGGGAAAGAGAGACATTAAAATACAAATAGAGAGAGAAGAGATATAGGGATAAAGAGGTTGAGTGAAGGAGAGATAGAGGGAGAGAGAGATAAAGAGACAAAGAGATAGAGTTAGGGAAAGGGAGAGATAGAAAGAGATAGATATTTAGTGGGAGGTATATAAATAGAAAGGTAGAGGTGGATATAGAAAGAAAAATGAGGAGATTTAAAGATATGAACAAAGAGAGATAGAAAAGAGAAGAATGAGAGATAGAGAGGGTGGGATTTAGAGATATGAAGAGAGATAGAGAGGTGATATATATATATATATATATATATATATATATATAGAGAGAGAGAGAGAGAGAGAGAGGGGTGTCAATTTAAACATATATGATTATGTTATTTTCAAAAAATTATTATTTCTTGCCAAGGTAGGATACTATTGCATTCATTTAGTTTTATTCTTTTATTAGTTTAACCAATTATTGCAAAGAATTAAAAATTTTGAACAAAAATACTATAGTGTATTTTACATAATTATGCAGATGTTATTTTTCTCTCTTTCTATTGGTCCAAGCAATGTAAAATTTATTTTTTATATTATATATTTCAATTGATTTGATTCATTGCATCAAATCAAATGTTAATTCAATATTTATAACATATGAGTTATAGATTGATTTAATGTCTAGTATTAATGACAAAAACAAGCAAACTCACATACAAAAAATGTTTAATGGGGAAAGGGACATTTTCTTTGTTCTCATCTTCAATTGAAAAAAGGATAGAAACATATACATATAAAAATGTACATTTGTGTATATGTACATATACATAGTTTTATGCTTTTATTAGTTTAACCAATCAGTGCAAAGAATTAAAATTTTGAACAAAAATATTGTAGTCTATATTTATTTTTTATGTACATAATTATACAAATGTTAGTTTTCTTTCTTTTTATTGGTTCAAGCAATGTAAAATTTAGTTTTTATATTATATATTTCAATTGATTTAATTCAATACATCAAATCAAATGTCAAATCAATTTTTATTAACATATAAGATAAAGATGAATTTAATGTCTAGTATTAATGACAAAACAAGCAAATGCACATACATAAAATGTTGAATGGGAATAGGGACATCTTCTTTTGTTCACATCTTCAACCAAAAAAAGACAGCCGGCCTTGTGGTGCACTTTGTTGTTTAGTACCCATACCTTGATAGACGCATTAACTGAGACATGCCTTGTGATTCACTTCACTCTACATTAAAAAAAAACACCTCAAGAATCATTTAATTGGTGCTTTAGATTTATCACTGGTTTAAGTTAGAATGCTGTGGATTTCTCCAAGATGGAGATAAAGTTTTTCTTTTCCAATTTATCCATAACTAGGTAATTAGCTTTTCAGCCTACAAAATATTCATGGACTTTACTCTATAGTCTAGGAAGGCATCTATGAGTGTTTTTTTAATATTTAATAAAATATATATGGAATAGCATTACAAGTCTTATTATTTTATCATTGCACTTGCTCTTAGAGGAGAATGAGTGACATTTATCACTGCAAATGATTAAGCTAATACCTGTTTGACTTGAGGCAATTATTTAAAGCCCACCTTACTAAACAAATAAATTTCTTTGCAAACACCATCAAACAATTAATAATTACCATATGGAAACTTTCCACAAAGTATAAGGAGTGTAGTCTACTATATTTAGTGATAGGGTAGTAACACTAAAAAATTTGACTCTCTCTCTCTCTCTCTCTCTCTCTCTCTCTCTCTCTCTCTCTCTCTCTCTCTCTCTCTCTCTATATATATATATATATATATATATATATATATATATATATATATATTCCTCTCTATATACCAATCTCCCTCTATCTTCCCCTCTCCCCTCTATCTCTAGACATGTCTCCCCCTTCTCTCTCCCAATCTCCCTTCCTAGACCTCTATATCTATATCTATTTGCCTTTCTATCTCTGACATGTCTCCCCCTTCTCTCTCTCATAATCTCCCTTCCTAGACTCTATATCTATATCTATTTGCCTTTCTATCTCTATCTCTCCATATTTATTTTTCCTTCTTTTCTATTTTCTACTCTAAACTAAGCACGCTATTGGCAGGAACTTGACGCATTGCTCCCTTGTTGATTTGGTCACTCTTTTGTCTCCAATTTGGTACACTCCTCCCTCTATATTTTGTTCTAGTATACACAAAGGAAGACAAAGAAACATAGAACAATGTACTAGGTATAACCAAAATGTATAATTAACTTAAACTAATTGGCTTAAATGAAATATTGAATGTACAATAAAAAAAATGAGTGGAAGACCGAACCTCTATACATTTTTAAGACTCCAAATACATCTTTTGAAATTGAAGGAAATGTTTTTGATAAAAAAAGAAGCCAAAACTGGGGGGATGACCCGAAATACACGGCAAGCCCCAAAGAGACCATTAACAACACACACATAGTAGCCAAACGACAGAGCCTCAGCCAATCCCTATCTTAATAATCAAAAACATAAACCACCTGCATCTATAGAATATCACAAGATTGATGTCAATCCCGTCCATATAGTGTCTAGAACAACAAATATCCATAAAGAAACTAACATGAAACCAACTATCCCTAGAAGTGTAAGCATATTGTTCATACTATAGTAACTAAAGAAAATAAAAAGAGTCTTAACAAGCCACACATGGTTGATGATGAAATTAAACATAATAAGGATCCAGCTGATCCTGTATCGAAACCTTAAATAAAAAAGGAAAATAACACCCATTAATCATTTTTTCCAGCCCCCATGTGCTGAGAGAACAACAAACCAGTCCAATCATCAACAAGGAATTCAAACAGATCCTTCGTGGTGTCACCTCCCAAGCCTCACTGGCTCTCTTTGTCCTAATGCAGAAGGCACAGAGTAGTGGTCAAGGAACGCATGACCTTTAGGGAAAATTTCGCAATTTTGTTGACATGGGTATCTAGAGAGTCAAGCTTCTTTTTCACACTATTCATATACTTGGAGATAGCTTTACAACCCACACATTGAACAACCTCCTCCTTTTCACCTCCATCAACAACAGTCTGAATGCCCTCAGACTTCATCCCATCCTCCTCAAAGATTTGTTTAACTTTGTCATGGGGGGGAGGGAAGTGGTAGATAAGGGGGAGGTATTCTTATTATCTTCCTACAAGGTCCTAGAGTCAAGGGCGTTGGTGTTCAGCTTAGAAGACTCTAAACCCTCCGTGGCCTCCATGTCATCCTCAGCCTTATCACTGTACTCCTTCTCTGTGTCTTCCATGTCATCTTTGACATAGTTATTTCTCACAACAATTTGTTTCATATGGGGCTTACCAGCGAATCTGTTGGACCTACGAGGGGTCACACCATCTTCCGCGTCAGACTCAACTAACAGGACCTTGGGTTCATTTTTGGGTTTTTTGGACACGACTTTGGCAGCAGAAGGGTTACATTTGTTTTTTTCCACAATTTTAGGAGGGGAAATGAGGGGGGTGTGGCCAGGGGATTGACAGGGGGTATTGGGCTTTTTTGAGGTCTTTTTATTTCCCTTTTTAGCATCAGCAGAGGGGCCCGGGAAGGATGGTGAAATTGCTATCCTGACTCATACATTGTCAAACATCCTTAACAGTGGATTCCAAAGCATGAAGTAAAAAGAATGGAAAGGAAATAATATCATGCTTGCAAAAATGATTAAGCAATGAGAAGTGGTAATAATAGCAAACCCCGTATCTACCCTCAAGGGTAAAATACTTCATGATAATTTTACACACCTAGTCCCATGGATAAGGAAGACAATCTCTGTTGAGGGCCCCCCGCAGCTTAACTGGCTCCTCACCCTTTTTGTAGAATTTGTTCATACTGGTTTCGTCCATGACCCTACTAGTCTTCTTCCATTTCCTTCCCTCGATAGGCAGACCCATAGCCTGGGCAATGACATCCTCATTAATTTCAAAAGAGATATCCCCCATGATGACTCTACTATCATTCCAGCTATTGACAAACTGCATGGAAAGACTTTCATCGAACCCAGTCATGGCTTCCATGAATGGAACAATGCCCCCTTCCTTGACATACATACACACACAAGGGTCATTGCAGATGCAGTCATCAATAATGTCTGGCTCAACCCAAACTAAATCCCCCCCCATATCAGTTTCCTCCAGAGTGATGTTGGTAAGCAACACCGAACTGATAATGGCTCTTGTAGAGGGAGAAACCAACATGAAGAGCAAGAATGATCAACAAAATTTTAGCCAAAGTGTGATAAAAATGGAAATAATTATCATTTATGGTGCTTCCCAAGGCACGTACCCGCCAACTTTGATAAGCATGCGAAGGGACACCTCTTATCTCCTCCACCAACTTGCAAAGAGCTTTATTTTGGAAAAATCTCAAACTCCAATTATAGCAATAATTGTTGTACTTGCTATGGTCTATCATATTAATGATTAAAAGATGCAGCTACAATCTATCAGTATCACAAGTATAGGTGGCCAAACACGTCATCGCCAGGTCAAAGCGGTGAAGATTATGGGGACCACCGTTGGCAAAACCCGCCCAATTCAAATTTGAATTTCCCGCCTTCATCTTGATCTCATAGAAAGACCAATATGTCCACCCGTAAAATAAACCATAGAAAGTCATTGGTTGGTAAGGTAATTTTGATCTCTCCCTATGAGGGATTTCTATCTATCAAAAAGCGATGCCAAGTGTCTCCAGCATCTCATACCTTTCATCTCAAGGCCCGCTGCAACTAGGGAGTCCGCCAATGAATTGCCCTCTCTATAAATATGTTGAATATGAAATTCCTCCAGCCAAACAATCATAGACCATATGCCCTTGAGAATGATGTGAATCATCCAGCAAATCCCATAAACAATAATAAACAAGTAAGGTGATAGAAGAACTCAGATCCAGGTCGTTCACTTTGGGGGGTGTGGGGGTAGCCCCAACTGATGGGCTTGTAAAGCACTAAGAGGGGGGGGTGAATAAGTGAAACCAAAAACAATACTACTTTAAACACTGGTTGGTAGAAATACTTAACAAGTTTGTTAAACAATATGCATGTAATCCAAAATGATATAATACCATCAACAATAAGTTAAACATCCACCATAACACAAGTGTTTATATGTGGAAAACCCAAATAGGTAAAAACTACGGTGAGATGGGACTCACAAGTTAACTATCTGCAGTACTAGATAACTGACCGGTTAAGGTCTACAAAGTGCTCTGCTAGGAGCGAATCTTGTTAAAGATCCCAAAGCTTAGTTAAAAGCTATACCCTATAAAAGGTAGTACCCTGTAAGGAGTAACCTCGGTGGAGGATTTCTGAATCCAAACTAATGGATCACCTGGCTAGAGGATTTGTACAATGAATCTTGTTAGACCTTACCTGGTTAGGGGATTTGACTGTTGCGGTGATTAGAAAACAACAGGTGGTGTGATCTAGTAGTAACACAACTTGCTTGTATAGATCCTCTTCTACGCACTCAACACTTCATTACCAACATACTCCACAACTTAATACTTCTGCCTTCACACATAACATATCTCCTTCGCTCATACAAAATAATTCATTGTGATGTCAATATATAGACATTTAGATTTCATGTCGGACTCTAGAAATCATATCACAATTACCTAGGTGCAGTGTACCTGGTCAAACAATCATAACGCACCACAAAAATACTGCCAAAAATTGTCGGTAAGGATAACTCATCACGACTAGTGATAACTCATCACATAATCAATGAATATCGGTTGGAGTTAAACATATAAATTGTTTATCCTTAGATGCTCCTTTGATAATCTTCACTGGATCTTCATGTTGATGCCGAGTTATGTATAATTACTGGTTGTCTCCATGTTGTGTGGGGGAAAAAGTGACACAAAGCAAACATGCCCTAATCTCACTTTCAATCACACACTTGTGGAATACAAAAGAGCCTAGAGGTATCACACAATTGGCTACTTCTTTTTGTGGAAGAGAGAGCCATGGGCTACCTATTAGGGTTTCTATTCCTTTGTTGCAAATGATAGATAAAATGATGCAAGTTCAACTACTGGCTCTAGAGTGCAAGTATGAACTAGTAACAAGATTGCAAGATTGAGATTAAGTGATGAAAAGCTGTAAACACAAGAATAAAAGGAGAATGCAGATATGTACCCAGAGTTAAAATCTGAGTGAAAATGTTCGAGACAGGGGCGCGGGCGCCACTGTCCTGATTCTGCACCTGAAACTGTTGTTTTGCAACCTGAAAAGTTGTCGGAAATGCTGTCTGACAGAAGGACCAGGGCGCCCAGTGCCCCTATCCCAGGGACCAGGGCGCCTAACGCCCCTGTCCTGGCAGGACCAGGGCGCCCCACGCCCCTGTCCTGGTCTTTTGCTCTAAAATTTGGTGTGAAGCTCTATCTTGGTCCGCTTCTGTCGGATCTACAACTTGCGGCGTTGTCCGAATCCTGAAACCTGCACTTATATCTGAAAAGGTATGGTGGGCAGCTATATAGGGTTTTGCCTTAGTCAAACCCCCGCTTTGGTGATTTCCACCTCCACGAATAGCCAAGTTGTATTGTAAAAGTAGTGTGTGCAGACCTTGTGTGTGTGCAAGATCCTAAAATGCAAGTAAGCAAACTAGAGCAACCTAGAAAGTAAACCCTAATTGCTTGTAAATGATAATGTAAATGCTCTAAATCAAGATGCAAAGTGATCTAAAGCATGAATACAAATGATATAATGAAGCTTATGCAAAGACATGAAAACAACATGAAATCATACCCAACCCCAAGGGAGGGGTACAAGCCAATCTTCAGTCGGTGATCCCTTATTGCTCTTCAATGTCTTCAAAGCCCTAAATGGATGAATGAATTTGATGAATGCTTGATGGATGGATGTTGAATGTTGTTGAAGTCTTCAAAGATCTGCTCTTTCGCTGCGTAGAAGGTCCTTGAAACCAATTCTAGATCCTTTCAAATGAAGAAAGAGAGCTCTTATATATGAAACCCTAGGTCTTAATTTCAACTTTTGGCCGACCTAGAGATTGAATCTCCTACCAATTTCTTGGGGTTAAGCTTTATTTTATGATTGGATTGTGCTCCTAAAATTTCGGGAAAAATGTCCGGGACCATGTGCATGCTGGGCGCCATGGTCCTAACAACTTTTCACCAAATTTTCAAGGCCGTTGGATATGATGATTTTAGAGCGAATCCCGAAGTTACAGCTGATTTCGAGATGTTTTGACCCCCGAAATCAAGCCCCCAAGTTCAAAATAGGACCTAATTAGGGTTTTTGATTAAATGATGTATTGGAAGAATAAAATGAAAGGGGCACACTTTAATGAAAAGGGCCCAACTTTATGATATGGGAGATGATAAAATAGGACCTTAGACCTAATTACTTTAATTAATTAAGTGCTAAAGGGGAAATGCAATGTAAAATGCAAAATGTGCCAAGGCGGGTGCTTAACTAGGTGTGAAATTGTACCACCCTAGCAAGTGCGTACAATTTACGGCGCTACACATGTATATACCAGTTGTCACCATGTACCGGTTAGATATAAACCTCTAGTATACCGGTTGTAATATAAACAACTTTGAAGTCACACCGATAGACAATATGAACATATGTGTGTGTATGTGTTTCATCAATGACAACATATGATGAAGTTATTCATTAAAACCATCATCAAGCCAAAACCGACACACCATATACCCCTCCTGTTGTCCCCCATAGTATTGGGATTCAACATTTTAAGCACATTGGGGGTAACCTCCTTGTACCTTTCTTCTCTCTGAAGCACTCCTCAACTTTCAATCCTTCATGTTCTACCTTCCTTTGGGAGATCTCTCCCTCTTCTAGGTCCGGACCCAAGCAGCTCCCCGAGGAGGGGGGGGCGCTTTGGGGTTAGGTGTCTTCATTATATTAAGAATACCCTCCAAGAAGGGGTAGCCCTCCTCAATAGAAACTTGAGAATCATTCCTTTCCTTCGAGTCCTTGACCGGATCCTCAACTTTGTCAGTAACCGGGGGGCTGGCGGGGGGGGGGAATTCTGAGTCGAGTCCTCATTGACAATTCTCGGGGAGGACAATTTCTCCTTCTGTTTGTCCTCTGGAGGCAGAGGGACCAGACAATTAGCTATCACATGGCCATCATTTTCACATCTTTGGCAATAAAGGGAGGCATTCTCATAGACAATAGCTTGTGTCCATTTACCCCATTTAGATTTGAGAGTGATGAAGTTAGGGAGGGGGTTGTTAACAACCACATTCACACATAGGTGAGCATAAACGACTCTAGACTTCTGCATCGTCACATTGTCAGCAACAACAAACTGACCAAATGAGTTGCCAATCCATCTGAAAATGGTATCGTCCCAAAATTCCAAAGGGAGGCCAGGGAGTCTGATCCAAACCGGCGCAAGTCTGAGGAGATCAACACTAGGGTCAAACCCCGGCTTCCACTTAGAGAGGGCCAAGCAGTGTTTGCCATAAGACTGGGAACTAGAGAGGATGTAAATAAAGTCTTCTTCAGCAATGAACCTGAATAAAAAGAGCCCACCCAACATAGCAGAGATAGAGACACTATCTTTTAGTTTCCATCTCAAACCAACCCATCCTTTGACCATGTCAATCGTGGGTCTGAAGGCCAAAAATCTCCCCACTAAGCAAAGATGTAGGGAGGAGGCGATATTATCCATAATATTGTCAGGGAGACAAATTTCAGGACCATCCTCACCAACAGTGACCTTTGGCAACTGAGTCAATGACCTCGCCTTAGTATTTCCAACAAGAGCGCCTTTCCATGTGCTCGCTTGAGCCTCCCCAAACAAAGGCCCCACACCATCAGTCTTGGGATCCTTGCTATGAGAATCCAAGTTAGAGGTCACATGTGGAATCTTCACATGGGAGGGCACCTCGTGCAAAGCCGCATTACAGGCCTCCACGACAAAATCTCCTACCAAAGGAGCCCACCCAACACTCTGAGAACGCAGTACAAGTGCCAGATCCAGACACAACTGCAGTTGAGCGGGGGGGGGGGGGGTCAAGGTCTAGGCAGGACGGGCCCTCCCCTGTGCAAATGACAACCATAGCAGAAATTCAAAGTAGCAGAAAGCAGGAAAGTTGCAGAGAGTTTATAAGTTGCATTCTTTGTTTGAAGGAAATGTTAAGACTACTTATAATCTGCCTTTAGGTCAAGCCCCCTTGTTTGATCTTTTGACCTCCATGAGCAATCAATCAAATAAGAAATATTAGAGATAGTGTGTATGCTTAAGCATAAGTGCATGTAAGACATAAGAGCAAGAACGTAAAAATACATCTATAATCATTATTCCTTTCTTTGTGGGGAGAAACACCCTAGAACAATAGGGCGACATCTATCCAACCATATATTTAGTACATCATACGAAGGAGACACTTAGATTTTTTTTAAGTCCTTTCTATGATGCGCTAAATATATGTTTGGATAGCCACCAACGACCAAATATTTAGCACATCACATGAAAGATACACTTTGATGCACAAATTATAAAATTAGATAGCCACAAGAGAACAATAGAGACATCTATCCAATAGGGTGGTGATGGACACCATATTTTTCCAATATCATCGAGACAATGAATGATAAATGTAAAGAATAAAATAATATTAATTAATTAAATATGCAATTGTTTTCCAGTCAAGGAAAGCTTTCTAGTTTGGGAAGCTTCACAGCAAAGATATGGAATTGGTCACTGAACCTGTTCAAATTCCACCGTCTCGTGGGGGTTTCAAACGTTTGACGGTGGGTGCACCAGAAGGTTCCAGAAGTGACCCAAGTATGCCCTAACCCATACGCCAATGCCCACCTATATAATCCCCAATTGGATCAAATCTCATAACATTTTTCAATTTCAACCATGCCGACTGTGATACAATTCCATGGAAACAGTAGAATTTGCATCATTTCTTTCAAGCCACACAGCCCCCCTGCAGACGATCTTGTAGCAACGCTCGTTTCCTACACCAACTGGTTCGAAAACTCTGGTTATTTAAACAGCAGCTTCATTCTTCGCAGCATCCATGGAAATCTGGTCATGTGGTTTGGATTCTGGGGAAATTATGAACTCGATTCCAACCAAATTGAAGCAATGCAAGCAGTTCATGAGATCTTGTCCAAGATGGCCCAGATTACAGGACATTTTTACCACAGCCTTTACCATGGACAGAGCAAAACAGGGCTTCCATTTGCAAAGGTTTCAAGAGGAGATTTTGTGACCACAAGGTTAGTATTAACAGAAACAGAGAAGCAGGAGTCCCTGTGTTATGCTTGTGTGGCCATTTTAAAGTCTTATTTCAACAAGACCAAGGGTTTAAGATCTTGTACCTGTTTCAAGTCCCTTGATGGAGATAAGGTTCTGGCTTTGGCTGTTTGGAATGAGTTATCGGCCGCCTATGCTTGGATTCTTGATTCTGGTCCGAACTCGGAAAAAGTCATTTCAGGGTATGTGGCAGAGCTGATTGTTAGCACTACTTATGATGTCATGGAGGTTGTGTATGCTACTGGTGATGAGCCTCTTGAGATGCCGGCTATTGCTTATTTTCCGGTCAAAGTTTAGAATGTGTTCTTTAAATCTGGATTTTATTTTCTGATTGTTTTATAAATCTTGTGGTTTTGCACAACAATGACGTCAAGTTATTGACAACTGAAATGCTTCCATATAATTTGATTGATATGGAAACCATTTGATTAATATGGAAACCAAGGAGCGGAATGTTTTTAATAAGGGGTTTCTTACAGCGATTAGTAGTGAAATTTTGAAGTGAAATATAATAGCTGTACAAAGAGAAATACATACAAATTATCTTCCAGTCAAAGTTTAGTGTGTGTTTTTTAAGTCCGATCTTTATCTTTCAATCTTTTTGGTAAAACTTGTGGCTTTGCATAATACGGATATCATGTTCTTGATTGTTGAAGTGCTTCCATGTAGTTTGATTGATATGGAAATCAAGGACCAGGATGGTTTTAATGAAGGGGTTTATTACAGCAATTAGTAGTGAAGTTTTGAAGCAACCTCTTGCAATATTTCACTCAAATTTTCTCTTAGATGTCATAAAATTATGAAATATAACAGCTGTACAAAGAAGAAATACATACAAATGGAATTGTATATTATTTGTTGAGGATGATTATGTTATATAGAAATACAACAAATTTTGATAATCAAGGAATTAAACATTCAAATAGAATGTGATTGCACATTAGAATCTCTAAAATTTCTATTGCTAGTACTATTAGTGACATGTATTCAATTATAACATGAATGCACATGTAGATGTTCAATTTGCAATTATCTCCAACACCCTCTCTATAGTCAAACATCCATTAAACCACTAAATGTGCACATCACTGCTGCTTCAAGACCTCAAGCACCTCTCCTCCAACACCACAAATGAAGGCATGTCAAGGAATGGATATTTCTTCTAACAACCTCTTAAAATGTGCTTTGATGATCCTTGCACATCTATTGGACTTTCAAATAGTTGGACGATTTCTTCTTCTTCATGACTGTAAGTACAACCAATCAACCTTAACACTAACAATTTCCCCTTACTCTCACCCAAATAGCTCAACACAATTGAGTTCATCAACTAGTCGGACACAAATATGCTACTCTCTACAACTTTATCTAACCTGCCCTACTCATGTCTCACAAGGATCATTTCTTAAGATGCTCACATTTTCTTGAGCACTTTCATGATAAGAGTCGTATCTAATATAGATCTGATACCATGATAAAAATATGAAAAAAAAAAAAATAGTACAAAGAAGATGTTCAAGCGAATTACATCATATAATGGCATGGAAGCACAACAAACTCCTATAATCAAGCAACTAAACATGACAAAAAATTGTGATTCATTAGACACTCTTCTAACTTGAAGACATCTAAGACTTCTATAGCCAACACTATTACTAACAATGTTCAATTCTTCAATTCCATAACAGCACATAAACAAATGTGCATGTTGGATATGCAATCATCTCCAAAAAAGTGTGTATGTAATTTGCACTTTTTTTTTTGGTCACCTAATGATCAAGGGTATTTTTTAAAGGATTGACCAAATCAATGGTTGGCAATAAAAAAATTCAAAGTCCTTGATCAAATTGACCTACTTATAAGGGAATTTCTTAAAGGATTGACCGATTTGAACTATATAAAAAGATAAAATTTTCAAGTCCATCATTTTCTTATTATTGGCAAATAACAACATATCATTGGCATACAAAGTTATAATGATAAAATGATCACCACTTTGTTTATAATAAACAAAATGACTTGACTTAGACTTGATTAATCCCAACCCTAAAAAATACATATCAAAATTCGGAAACAACATTCCAGGAGACCATTTTAAATGCTAGAGGGATGTCTTCATTCAAGAAACCAAGTTTATTTTACCCTTCTGCATTTTGTGCTTTGGTTGTGACATGTATATCTCATCATCTATACCAATGTGCAAGAAAGTTGTATTCAAATCCATCTACTCAAACTCAAAATCAGAATTAGCAACACAATATAATAGAACTAGAGTAAAATTTAGCATCATGGTTTTACTTTCCATAAATGCAATGGTAAAAAAAAATTAAATTCAAAAGAATAATGGCAAACCCTTTTAATAGATTTTTATTTTTCAATATACATATACATTTCTTGTTAATGTGGTCAATGCATTGGTGCAATTACATCATGTTTTCTAGATAAGTTGATTTATGAGGTAAGAGCATGCATAGGTACCTAGAGTACATGACCATCAAAACTATATATAACCTATCTCTTTGTTGTAAGTTACAATAACTAAGATGTAGTCTCTTCTTCACTAAAAAAATGTTGCATTATATGTGAGTGCATACATCAAGAATAAAGTGGGTACCAACTCAAAACACATTCATGTGAATCGTAGCTCCTTGAACCCTCTTATAGCATCCATTACTAAAGACCACATGCACATTTTCATCATCATTTTAACTTATAGAAAACATATTTCATTTTAAACTAAGGATGTGCACAAATATGCTAATCTCTTTGATCGTCCCATTACAGACAAAACTAATTTTCCTATTACCTCCAAGGTTGAGATATGAGTGACTACCAAGGTACACATTTCCACCATCACTTTAACTTATACAAATTTAAATCTACTTGTGCCCTTCTTCTATCACTTTTCTTACCTTTTTTGGGTAAATAAACTATGAACAACCCAGTCTTCCTTGGTAGATTTGGTTAGCTTCTACCTCATCTTCTTTGGAAGAGTAGCCACAATCTCATCAAACATTTTTTTTTACATAGTATTTCCAATATCATTACTATGTTGTCCCATTAGTTTGTTAAAGAAAAAAAAAGGGGTCGTGTACTGATGATCCTCTTCTATCTTTACACCCACAAATTATTACTCGGTTATAATTGTGTTGAAGTATTTAGGTACTTAGTAACAAAATCAACATCAATGATCCTTAAAGTATACATCTTCTTCTACATAAAAATAATATTTTTCAAATAAAAGGTGACAAATAACCTATAATTGATAATAATATGGAGAAAACGGGCATTTCAAAGCTAGTGTAAGAATAGAGGTTTAGTCCTCAAAAAATAGGGAGAATAAAAACGTAGCAAGCAAAGTCCAAAGTATACTCCAAAAAATAAAATAGAAATTGGCAATTACCAAGACCCAGATGAAGAGGAAGATAAAATAATGTCAAGAAGATATGTTGACACTATTTTAGGAATAGACAAGAGGTTGGGAGAGAAACATGTTGCCAAGGAGTCCAGCATGTCAGTATAAGAAAAAATAACACTAAGAAAACTTTTGAGGCACTAATAATTAGAGACTATCAAGGTGACCCTTATGTTCATGTAGGGCATGCAAGAAAATCATACACAATGTTTTGTTGCTCCAAACTAAATGACATTGAAAACATAAGACAACACATCAGAATTATTTTATATTTTATGCGAATAGACCTCCTAGTGGAGCCTCAACCATAGTATCATTGTACAAAGTGACCACACATCAATAAGCTGATGAAGGGAGAAATATAGTAATGAATGAACCCATTAGCCACCATATCTAGGAAATCTATATCTTGCACTAGGTCCATACAATTAGAGAGGAACCTATAGAGATATTTTTTTAATAGTAAATGATCCTAACTTTTTAACCATGAGAAGATCTTGTACAAATATTTTTTAGAGATCCCATTTTACATGGGGATAATCCATATAGAAAACATCATACTATTAAGGTAGATTTAAGTGGATCCATATGAGTGGTTCCCATTTTAGAGGTGACAATTATAATCTTATATTCCTTGCAATCTCACCCATTCTATCAAGCTACAGATTAGGATAGGTGTAAAATGATAATTAAAATGTTAGAGGTCATAAGTAGGAAGATGGCATTGACCAACCTAATAAGGAGAAAGGGAGAAAATATTTTCATAATAACTAATGGTCTAGAAGTAGGAGATGGTTGCATTAGAGAATTAAAACCAAATTAAATGTCTTAAATCTTAACTAAATTAAATGCAATCTTTCCCATATTATATTCCCATATGAAAAAATTTGGTTGAGAGGATGGACACGAGAAAGAAAAAGATTTGATGTTGAGCACACTTTATAAATAACTAAGATGGTACTTGGGTTCATATTAAGCAAAAGAAACTTTTAGAAATTGATTGTCTATGATTGAAGAAGAATCTCATGCCATTGAGTCTTATTTTTAGCAACACCCATATTAAAGAACTTTGACAACCTACTTTTCTTCCCTATGATAGTGGCAAACTTCATATAAGATGAAATCATCCAATGAAAACCAAATCTATTATAAATGTAGAAACTTTCCTAATTGCTGCTTTTTTGAATTTGATTGCATTGGTGGTCACTTGTGAATCACTTTTATATACCTTGTGACTTGGATGCCATATGAGAACACATATGCCTCAACCTCATTATTTGCATTAATAACTAGTTTGATTTCTTTAGGCAACAAGATATCAAAATTTTCCCTCATGATGCCTCCAACCCCTGAAGACCTAGGTTTCCTCGTGAAGCACCACAAAGTTCAAATTTTCTTAGAGGGGAAATGGATGCACCCATATTACCTTTTTCTATCCAATTATTTTTTTATCAAGCCTATGGAAGGAGGAGATTTAAGTAGTGACCAATTTTAAAGACAGAGGAGTCCCAACTAGAGAATGACTTATGGTAAGTTGGAGATTTGAAGATAGTTGTCATGACTACTTTGGTATTTGCAATGGATTTGTCCAAACAAATCTTGACTTTTTTCTTTTTTTTCATTAAAGAATTATTTCTACACACTTATCACAAAATATTTACATCAAATTTTAACTACTTATTATTACATCAAATTTTAACTACTTATTATTATTTTATTCTTTTAATTTTCTTATTTATTTTAGTGCATTACTCCATGCAATTTATGTCCTAAATTATTTTTTATTTGTAATTTATCTATTTATACATGTGAAATTGTTTTATTCCCTTATACTAATTCATTTGAGATATATTGAAATAAAATAATTCTTTTAAATACTCTAATTAACATATTCAACCTAGAAACAATAAACTTATTGATATTTTTAATTTTACATAAACCTCTTATAAAATGTGTATAGTTCTAATGAAAATATTATTATTTTCGCTACTATTCACCTAAGATGAATATTTAAAAAATAAGAAAATATCACCATTTAAGAGTTTGGATTTGTGGGAAACTTGAAACTCTTCTTCAGATATTCTAGTATTGTGCCCGTGCTCAGAAAATTTAGAAATTGATACATGATTTCTTCTAATCTATGAGGCCTAAATTGTTCACATGAGACAATATCCTTTTGGGGAATGGGATATAGTCCTCATTGATTTTCCCATCATGGCATGATTTCAAAATGGATATTCCTTTTAACATTTGAAAAAATAGAAATTCTTTTTATTTTGTTGATTATATTGTGGATACTAATTTTTCTACACTCTAAATCATTGGTAGTCTCTAATGAGTTCATATAGATTCACATTCATGCTAGCAATATTGTATTGAAAGTTTAGCATCTATAGACTTTGATGAATAATTTGGGAAATGTCCCTTGCATCATAGTTGTGGATTTTCCTTCACCCCTAGTTCATGCTACATTCTCTTGAATCAAGATTAGAGGCATGAACACCTGGAGTCCTTACACAACTATCAAAGGGTAACAAATCTTACTCCACCACCTTCAACAAGGAAATAATTTGATTGGACCCTAACTCCATCTCAAACTTCTAGTTGATAAAGTGGGTGCTCTCTACCTCTACATCACTATCCCACATCCTCTTAACGGCACATATGGACCCCTCTTAATTATATAAAATCACCCCAAGTGGCACTCACCATGTCTATTCAAAATCAAGCCCAAGAGGATCTTGATGATGGTAACAATGTTACTCATGATGAGTAGAAGCCCATGGGCAATGAAAGGGAGTTACCGAGTGGTAGGTGGGATAACCTTGATGGTTAAGGCCCTCTCCTAATATTCTTATTTCCCTAGCAGTTTAATTGCATTGATTTCCATTTTTAATGTTATTCTAGCAATTTTACAATTGTTTTCTTTATGTGGATGTACACTATCTCAATTTTTGAATTTTTTCCCTTTTAAGGGCCACACATTTATTTTTTATTGCAACTTGTTGGTCTAAATTAAGAGTTATCTCATGTCACCCTTTTTTAAAGATTTAGTTTAATCTCTTAACACTTTATTTTAGTATATCATAAAATCGAAGAAAAATTAAAACAAATCAAGTATGATACTTGGCACAAAATTTGACAATGGGAATGGTTCATGATGGATGTTACATTGATTTTCTAAGGTGTTGTAATATTAGTGCTAACTCAAATTAAGATCTCAAATTCATGCTCATATACAAGCCCATAAATGCTAAAAACCAAAAAAAAAAAAGTAAAAAAAAAAACAAAAAAAACACTGATATGTAATTATGAGGCCTTAGATTGTTGAATTGGGCCCTAAAAAATCTTGAAACAGCTATGATCTAGAGAAAGTGGGTTATGAGGATCCAACACTTTGAAAGATCTTCGTGTTGCAAAAGGGGCTAAATTAGCTATTTGAGTGAAAATTTATAGCCTCCAAAAGTTATCCTCTTGCATTATATATACATCTCAAAGGTGTGTTGTGCAATCACAGAATCCTTCACACCTCGTAATTGTGTCATCTTGAGATTTCTCTGTACACATGCCTCAACATCTTTTCTAATGGCTTCTAAAACACCATCCTTTGCAAATGTATTATGCTTCTTCATATTGTGTGCAACTATGAAATTGACTATTTTTGCACACATTTACCTACATGAGTGTGGACCTAATCTTGATGAGTGCTTATATGAAATTGCATTCACTCTTGAATTGTAATTCATGGATCTAACTTGGCAAAATGTGGACAGTTAGAATTTATCTCAATTTTCAATGTTTGGATATTTGTAAAAATTGACAATATTTAGGAACACCTTTGAGAGTTTTATAGATTACAAGGGTCAAATTCTCCTCAATCAAACCTCTAATTAAACTAGCTTTACAACTCTAATTGAAAGGTCCAAAGACAATAAAAAAGTGTGCAATGGACCTAGGATGATAAGTCACAAGCAAACAAAGGAAAATAGATTCCCCTTTAAGCTCTTTGACCTAGATGTTATTTTCACATTCTAACACAATTCCAAATGAAAAATTGAATGTCCTTAAATGTAACAACAAAGTGCTCAAATTAACACTCTATGCTTGATCAACTCACAACTGTTAATAGGAAAGAGTGAATTTTAAAAGTTCAAGGTCTAGATCTATGACTGCGAAAATAACAGAGATCAAGTCTCCCCCAAATTTGATATAGATCTAAAAATCAAGAATAAAAAATTTAAAAAATCAGTAATAACAAAATTAAGAAAAAAAAATCAAATACACACAAAAATATACAACATATATACATTTATTATTATATTTAAAACCATTCCAATTAAATTAAACACAATACATTGAAAACATAAATATACAATTCTTCCCTTTAAAAAACAACCAAAATTAGAATTTCCTATTAACATCCTTAGGCCAAATAAAAAAGCCTGTAACTTTTCTTGTAAGACCAAAGGAACAACCAAGTTAGCTATTCCCAAGTTTGAAATTCTTCCATTGCTAAAGAGAGGAAAATGTCACATATGTTATCAATCGGTCTCTTGTCTTGTCAAAGTAAAGAACGCACCTGCTTACTTTGACCGCGTGGTTTATTTAGAGGAGTCAATTAAAATATTTGTTTGACCGCTTCTATCCATAAACATATAATTCTCGAGGCTTGGTCTACACGTTATTTTGACCCTCCAAATCTTTTCATAGACTTCTAAACTACTAGCAAAGCAAATAATATATTTGAAATGAATATACGTTGAATTTTCTTTCTATATGATATATTGAAATTAATCAAATGGAGGAAAGGACCCACTAGTTGTGCACCTTAACTTTGCGCTTCTCAAAATCTTACGTGAAAATTTCAAATCACTCTGGTTTTTTTACAGCAACTTACTTGGCAAGTCCCCTACTTATAACTAAGGTTTCAGGGACACATCATCAATTATGATGCCACATCAGCATGCTTTTTTCCAAGGTGTCCAAAACAGAGCCCCAAAAAAGTGAGACCAATAGGTATGCAAAAGGGCCTCAATACTTGTGCAGCTGATGTGGCATCACATGATTGGTTACTTTTCACAACAAATAGTATATTTCATTCAATTATTGGTACTTATCATATAACTATTGGTGCAATGTGTACAAAAGTTGGACATTAAATCAACAAGTATGGGGGTATTAAATCAACTACTTCTATCACAAGAATTGGAACACTCTCAACTAGTGAGTCCTTTCCCCTATTTATTTATTTTTAGATATTCCTCCTCTTCTTTCTATAAGATTATTAACACAAATAAATGTATTAACAATAGTATTTTTAGAAACTCCATGACGATTTATGTTTAGTTGTTGGACCTTATGTTTTGTGGATTATTAGTGCCTAAATTATTTTAATGGGATTTGTCATTAGCTGCCACAAGTGACTAGAACGATTAGAATCATTTGTGGCTCTTCTAAGTTTTGTACAAGTCCATTTTGATGTTGGTAGTTTATGACAACAAAGAAGTAGATCAAGTCGTTTGCTCTCATTTTTGTAAACAATAACAACTAATTTGCCATATAGACCTCGATAGGTGCAACTACAATCCACAAATTCAAACTCAGTGTAACTTGACATCTAATGTACAACACCACTTTTGCCTATAGTTTTTCATCTTCTAAAATTTAATTTGTCTCCATCCTTTCTTTGTTAAAAAATGTAGCAAGCTACTAGTGTGGATTTTAATTTTAACACTTTTTTTTTTATGTATCACAGCAAGTCATTTATTCCAAACAAATGTATTAATAAATAAAATATATCTTGTTTGTTTGCAAAATGACAAGTACTGGTGTGTAACATGAGGAGTTGTCAATCCATATGTGTTGCCTCAGCATTCCTTATATTTATAAGTAGGTTGCGAATTTTGATTTGGACAAAGATCATCTCATTTTTTTAGAAAATTATGTCCAATGTTCTATACAAGTGGCAACTAACCTAGATCATATAAAAGCATAACAAAGTGCTCACTGAATAGACTTTGGTTGTCATATTGGAATTCCTAATGCAACATATTGTCAATGTGTTCTAAAAACCTTTGTCCAAATAAGCTTATTTCATCAACTAGAATGTAATGAATAAAATACATGCTTTATTATTCAGAAATACCAAAGACAATTATCAATATGTTCTAAAAACCTTTTGTTGATTTCAAAGATAATTTTAATAGCGTTAAATTAATTGTAATAGTTTTACATATGGTTCCATCTAAAGAATATTGATAACCATTCTTTGCAACACTATATATAGTTCTACAACATATCAATAGCCCTATCAAATTATTTGAATATACAACTCATAAGTTCTTTTAAAATGGGTATATTTCCATCATATAACCCTATATTAACTATTTATATAATACCATTGATAGTGTGTAAAATTTTGTAATATGAAAATAATGTTATGTCTATCATAGCTTTATAATAGAATAAAGATATGATGTACAATTTGATTAATTTATATTATTTAATTACATACTTTGTTAATGTAAAATTGGATTCAAAGCTATTAAGGATTGAAAAACATTATTATATAAATGTGATATTAGTATGATCAAAAAACTGGTTATGAAAAAACATTTGCTTAATCTTTGATATGAATACACTAGAAAATGTGTGAAATTGATAGCTTTCCATTATTGTATAATCATTATTTTCATATATCTATAATTAATTTTATGATATATTTGAGTGAAAAATCTTTCATCATAGTCTATATGAACAAACTTATACTTGAGTACCCACTTGAGACTTACATTTGTCATGGATAAGTTTACATACTTGAAATAGAAAATTTATAGTGGTTAATTAGTAAACTATCACGAATCTCTCTCGTAGGTTATGTGTGTTCGGAGTTTTGGATTTGTTATGAAAATTTGTGAATATATTCTTAGTTTTCATTAAATTGTAATAAATTATTATTTTTTGTGATTTGATTCATGTAAGAGATAGTAGTGTGTGAACTTATGACATGATTATTCATTATTGAAATGTGATTGAAACAAAACAAAAAATTATCAAAGTAATTATTGTTGTACAAATTATCATTTGTATATTTATCAAATGTCATGTAGCTAGAGGGTTTCTAACGATGCATGACAAGTGATATGTGATAGTGTAGTCATATAACACTTAGTTCTTTAATTGGATATGGTGCTTTTGTGGATATTGTGATCCATCACCCTTGATGAAGGGTTGGAACACTTTCAATAGGAGGGTGTGTGGGGGACTGTTGGTTCTATGGTTGGAGGTAAAGCACTCAAATAAAGCTCTACCTTCACACATCTCGATAGAACAAGATTTATTGCACTCATTGAGTACGTTAGATTTTATATCATTGTATTATAAAGAAATAAATTTATTTGTATAATGACTTGAATGTAACTAGAAGATATTATCTCCTTCAATTTATTTGCAAACTCTATAATTGCTCAAAAATGTAATGTTGACATACAAAAGGAATATGAAATATGTTTGTAGACACCTAAAATTGTTCTAGCCTAATTATATTTTATTTATTTAATTATTTTATCCTAAGCCTTCTATTAATTAAATAGATTTATTTATTTAATTAATTCACTAAGGTCCTTCTAGTCTTTCCTTAATTTAAAGAAATATTTTTATTTATTTAAATCAATCATTTTCCTAAATTAAATAATATTTTAGTTATTTAATTGGCTCCACTTCTTCTATTGATTAAATATTTATTTTTATTTATTTAATTAATTCATTAGTTTTTTTCCTTCATGACAAGTGTCATTCATCTCTTAATCCACCTTTAACCACCTCTCCAATATTTTCCTATTTTCTATTAACCATTTATCCTTCCACCTCTTAATCCTAGCCCTCCATTTCTAGGGTGCTCTTTATAAAAGAGACCTCTTCCGCTCTCCTTTCAAATCAATTGATCAGGTGAAGTGCTACACTATGCCGAATTGCATATACAACCACATCCATTCTTTATTAAGATCTTATGCACACAAAATCTGAGAGCAACTATAATATCAAGAAAGATCAATGCAGATAGGAGGACAATGGAGATCAAACCCATGGAGCATGTGAATGGTATAATCTAGTTAATTTGTTTATTTGCATGTTTATGGTTCTCTATTAGTTTTATGTTGGATTTCATTGTAGGACTAGGGTTTAATGGTTGAATCTATTAGGTTTTACAATACTTCTGATATCCAATTTCAACATAAACAATGTTTATTTATATTATTCATTTATGTAATGTTATGATCTTAAAAAAAAAAGTTGAATTTTATCTCATTAAACCTTTCTAAAAAAACTATTATAAATTTTATAATTATTAAGGAAGAAACTTTAACTTTTAGTGTTTAAATGGGTAATGGGCATTACATTTATCTTGGCCCTGGATATACATACATCAAATGCTACATGATTGATGGAATATGATGTATATTTCCACATGACATGACATCAAGGTTGGTTCTCAAAATATGAAGAATGTAACATTGGGAAGCTATACCTTGGAGTTGACTCTCAACTAAAGGTTGTTGGCCATGGAAAAACCCATAATTTGATTCCATGATTGATGAGTGAAGGGCATCAATGGTGCTCCATAATACCATATCCTTGTTTTAGAAAAGAACCTACATTCTATACGTAAAAATAATGAATCAACTATGTAAGTTTTTTTCAAGTTAACCATGCAAGATGGTGAGAGGGGCCATGGTGCTTGCTAAGGGTGTGTAAGTGAACCAAAGGAGTTAGAATCCAAATTCAAGGTAAACCATATCAACCCACTGGGGGATGGAAATATATTTTGCTAAAAATTGAATGGTCAATTCCACACTCTTCTACATATTTGGTAAGTTGGTAGACACTCTATTTTAACTAGATAGTAAGATACACGTATAGTTCAATTCAGTAGCTCTTTTTGTTCATGCACTAAAGACATCTACATAATCTACAGCTTTTCCATTAGAACCAGTAACAAAGAGGATTTTGCATCCAATTATGATGGTCATGCTTTAGACACTAAGTTGGCAACTAATTAAGGAATGGTATGATACTAGCTCAAATGGGTAACATAGGTGAGAAGGGTTCAAGTCTTAGATCCCTAAAAAAAGAAAAGTTTGCAAGGAGTTAAATGATTGTAGTATTGAATAATATTTCTATGAGCATGTCGTGTATATGGAAAATAAAACCATGTGTATTTTTACTCTAGTTCTCATAAGTAATCTAAGGTGTTACATTTAATGTATTCTAATGTATTTGGTCCTATTATTGTTTAATTTATAAATCTATCTATATTTTATTGATGATTAAAATAGAAGGACATGGATATATATCCTTAGAAGTAAATTTAAAGTTTTTTGTCATTTTCAAGAGTTGAGGGATCTTCTAGAGAATCAAACTAATATGGGAATCAAAAATTTGAGGACTAACAATTCTATATAAGTATCACAAGACATAGATATAAGAAAATTGTGTAAAATCTTCAACAAAATCTAAAATTATACATTATAAGACTTCCTTAGGTATTTAATTAATAATTTAATTAAACCCAATTCCTTTCTCATCAATTCACATTTCATAAAATTGGGCCCTTGATCTTAGGTGTGCCCCTTTTTTAATATTTCATTCTAATTCAATCCTACGCTTACCCTAATTTCAACCTTCAAATCATATCCTACATACCTATGCATTATAGTTTGAGCCACCAATATGGATTCAGCATTAGAACCCATTTATCTTTCATTCCATGAAATTCAAAAAAATATTACTGAGACCAAGACGACATATCACCACGGTCGTGCTCTTTTTTCCTCAAATTTTTAGAGGATGATCTGGTGGTCTTATCTAATTCAAATCCTGCTTTGTGTGAAAATATATCAATTCTAGGTTGGATTTTGATTAAATTCAAATTTAGGGTTTCATATACAAGGCAAGTCTTTTCCTCATTTGTAAATCTAATCTAGCATTCAAGTAGAGATCCTTGTGTTTCTACATTGAGTTTCATTACATCATATTAGTTTTTAGATTTACATCATTGCTTTAGATTTGCATCCTAATTGTGATTTAAATCATTTTCATTACAATAATTTAGGCTTTACTCTTGTTGTCCTTGATTTCAACTCGGCCAAAAACATGAGGCAACCCTACAAAACTAGTCCATTTCATACCTTATGGTCTCCGAGAGAGCTTAATCGACTTGGTCAGTTAGTTCGTTTTGTTCCTTGTTTTCCATTTTTATTGTTTTCCTTGTTCCTTTAAGTTTGCAGTTTTACTTGCAGTTCGGACTTTAAGGTCCAAACTGCAAGGTTCTTTTTGCTAAATACAATTCGGACTTTAAAGTCCGGTGTGTATTTGTCGGTTTTCTTGCATGCAGTTCGGACTTTAAAGTCCAAACTACATGTGGTTTGTCCAAAGGATGCATGTCGGACTTTAAAGTCCGACGTGCAAGTTTTCCTAGCCTGCATGTCGGACTTTAAAGTTCGACATACACTGCGAGTTGGCTTTAATTTTGCATTTATTGCTAATTAGGGTTTTTTTATTTAAAGCTTCTTTTTGGTTTATTTTGTTAATTTTTGCATTATCGTCTATTTCTTTCATCTCCTTTGTGCACCCTCCTCGGATTTCACTCGCCTCGACTTGGTTTAGATCGTTCCATTGCTGGATTTTTGCATCTCCATTACTGCGAGGCAGGGTTTTTATCTTTTGTCTTTTAGGTTTTCTTTTTTCAGGTTTGCGTTTTGGTTGTCTTCCCTTTCATTTTTGTTTTTCTTTTCGGGTTTCTCCTTCGAAAGGCAATCGGATTTTGTAGTCCAATTGTCTCCCTTGTTTCAGAGGACAATCGGACTTCAAAACCTGATTGCCCTCCGAAGTCCCCTTTCTAAAGCTGCATATCAGATTTTAAAGTCCGATATGCGGGATTTTAACCTTTGCATATCGGACTTTAAAATCCGATATGCGGTGGAGAGTAGGTTGACATGTCGGGTTTTAAAACCCGACATGTCAACCAGTTGTCCTTTCCCTTTGAAGGCACTTCAGACTTTAAATTCCGATGTGCCTTTAATCCTTTCTAGGTTGCACATCGGACTTTAAATTCCAATGTTCTTGTTTTAAGTTTTTCCCCTACACATCGGACTTTAAAGTCCGATATGTTACTGTTTTTCCCCTGATTGACACATCGGACTTTAAAGTCCGACGTGTTGATAACTCATTCCATATTGCACATCGGATTTAAAGTCCGATGTGCTGATCAAGGTGTTTTTATTTGCACTTTGGACTTTAAAGTCCGATGTGCAATTTTTGTTTTCAAAAGAGCAGGTCGGACTTTTTTTCCCGACCTGCTGTTTTTGACAGTTTTACTCCTAAGCCTGTTTTGAGTCTCGTTTTTCGATCCATTTGAGAAAATTTGATTTTTGATAATGATGAATAGCTAATCATTAGTGTTGAATGCAGTCATCACGAATGTTAAAGCTCCCTCACAACAAGCCCAAGTCTTCCTCAGGTCAATTGGAACCTTCTCCAAGTAAAGCATCATCAAGAAAGATAAAATACAAGTACGACATGTACTTGAACCTATTCCCAGAGAGTTCAGTAGAATCAAATATTAAGGAGATCAAAGACACCGAAATTGGGCATGTTGATATGCAAGAATTTGTTGATCGGGTTCAAAAGGCTCATGCACGTCTAACTAGTTTAATCAAATCTAAGTTGCATAAGTATGCATCTTTCCTTGTTGTGGCTCATGATCCTGAATTTGTACTGGCAGTAGCTAATCAATTTGATCCAAGCATAAGGCAAGTAAAAGATGAAGATCAAAATGTCATCATGACCCTAGATAGTGTATTCTTCAATAGTGTCTTCAAAGGTTCATCAATTGAAGAAGTAGCTGATATTTCTCAAGAGAGTGCTCAAGAGTACTACGAGAAACATGAGGATAAATGCAAAAAGGTGATCAATATTGTTTATCTCTCTGCTGCAAGAAGTTCCCTCACCACACAATGGCCTAAGTCCTTCCATAGGAGTGATTTTAATGAGGAATATAACGACATGGTCACCATGTTATCCAGAGTGAGAGGGTTAAAAGACTCATTATTTTCAAAAATGGATGTCTTATTACATAAATATAATCAGAAAGGGAGCCGCAAGAATCGATTGGGGAGAGCAGATCAGTGATGCACTTTGTGCTCAATTGAAGGAGGTCAAGGTGACACTAAAGTTTTACATGACCCTGTACCTGGTTTATGCAGCTGCTTCAATGAGGTAATATCCAGGCTTGTCTACCAAGGGTGACAGAAGATTGGTGCCCGTCTGGGAGTACTATGATCAGCTAACTATCAAGAATCAAGGTAATCATTACAGGAGGGTTAATGTCGCCTTCTTTGCTGTATGGAAGTGTATTTTTTATAAAGGCTTGCAGAAGAGGAGAATATCAGAGGCCACTTACAGCAGGGTGTCTCATTTTGGGTGTGTATTTCTGCAATTTCCCACATTCACCTATATCTGAATTGGATGTTTCTTAGGTAAGCCCTTCATCCTTCCAAGGTTCCCTTCAGACAAAATCGTCCTTATGGAGCTGTGCAGACAACTGATTATTGTGCATGAGAAACAATCACAAGCACATAAGACTGGGTTGAAATTCCCAGAATCGATTGGCAAGTACTCAGTGCTAACCAATCCCAAGGCCAAAAATATGGAGGAAGAAATGCAATGGAATACCATGAGAAGATTCAAGGCCCGAACCGATTTTGACTTTCGTGGTATAAAGAACAAACTCAAAATGACTTATACTCATGTTTATAGGTTTGAGGATGTTTGGGCAGATTGTCAGAATGAGGAGGATATAAGAAGGAAGGATTTCAGTCGCCTTATTCTGGAACAAATTAAAAATTTGGATCTAGCTAAGATCCCAATGACCATGGAAGACACAGATGACATAGTGGACCCTATTTATTATCAGAAGAAGATTATTGACTCCCCACTTCCACTTGTGCAATGGTCGAAGAAAGAAAGCAAATCTATTACATAGAGGATCTCTCCTATCTTAGCAAACACCAATGCTTGGTTGCTAAAAAAGAATCTTAGGATGAAACAGCTTCCCGCTAGTTCAGGAGATGACGAGAACAGTGATGGCCCATTGGGCAAGACAGCTATAGCTGAAACAAGAACAAAGAGCAGGGCAGACTCATAAGCACTATCCTCAGCTCCTATGGTACAATCAAAGGGTAAAGGACCCAAAATCAAATTTACAATTAAAGGGTCGAAGAAGGGTGAATCATCATCCGCATCATAGGAAGCAGTGGCGAAGGAGCCAGAACAACCGCCTGCTAGTGAAGTTGGAAAAGAAAAGGAGGTTGAAGAAGGTGAAATTCCTCAACGAGAGGAAGTACAAGTAGAAGAAGTATCACATCTAGCTGAAGTTGATGCCCCGATTACCTCACAGGTAATCGTCCATTCTATTGACTCTGACTTTGACTCTGACCAAGAGGATGAAGATTTTCAAGAAGATGGAGATCTAAGTATGGGTATGATGCAATCAAAGACTGTTGGTCTATTTTTTACAATAACCAACTTCTCTAATTTAGATGATATCCCTTCATCTACTTTTGAATCCACCATGATGGATTTTAATGAGACCTTGCAAGATGCACTTGCAGAAAAGGTTTCAATAGATTTACCCATCACTACTACCACCACCACAACAATTCCTCCATTGGTAAGTGTTGAAGTTACATTCACGGCACCCTCAACTCTCCCATCTATAACTAAAGAGGTAGCAGCAACAAATGTTCCACTAGATGCCTCAATATCAACACCATCAATAACACTCACAACTGCTCCAAGTTCTAGTCAACCTACTTCTGAAGTTTCAACTCAGCAAGGAGCTACTACTCCATCAGCCAATCCAGAACTACCCCCTTGGATGGAAGTAGTGGCCCCTAAGAGGAAAAAACCAGGTGATATCCCCAGATGAGTTTGACTTTGAACTTTTAGTTCCTCCAAAGCCTAAGGGAACAAAAAAGCCAAAGACGGTATCTCGGGTGGTAGTAGACCCAGCTTCCAAGAGAAAATATATTGAAGTTATGGTGCCATCGTCAGATAAGGACAAAGGCAACATACAATCTGAAGACTATACCATGCAGGTCGTAGAGCTCAGGGTGGAAACACATGAGAGTGTGAAATTAGATTCTCAGACAACCCTTAATTCTTTATTGAGAAGATTGGATCAAGAGAGGGATGAGAAAAATATCTTAAAGCTGAAGTGTGAACAACTGACCAACATTCTTCTAAAGGTCACACAATCTTCTCAAGAGATAGAGTCTATAGGATCCTCAATAGATACCGAAGCTCTCAAGAAGATTGAACAGGTGGGAGCTAAAGGCCGAGTGATGGATGAGTGGATTTCAAGGCTAAGGTCAAAAGGCTCTCATCTTCTGAGCTCAACAATGGAACTATTCTCTGATTATGAAGTAATCCAGAGTCGGATGCAAGGACTCAAAACCTCTTTATCACAAGAGATTGAGGAAGTTGTGAAAAGTACTACCTTGTGGAGCAAAATGGAGGACTTCAGGATAGATGTCCTAGTTGAGAATAAGGTAATTGCCACACGGGAGAAGTACATCCAGATCTTGTCTTTATTGTCTCATAAGCAAGAGACAATGAAATTAATGATTGCAGAGCTGGATCGGGAGAAGAAAGAAGGTGATGATGAGGTTGACCTTATTTTTGCCAAAGTTGGTGATCTCCCTTGCTATTTATATGATGGCGATCAAAATATCATCACTGTTGAAGTTGTCACGCGAGAATTCCTTTCTTTGATGGATCAATGCAAAGGACAAGATTTCTCTCTTGATACATTTGATAAACTGTTAGAAATTCAGGTCAGCTTTGAAGTCCTCGCATCCATACTGAAGGATGTTCAAAAGAAATAGGTGAAGATTCAAGATGCAATGTCCTGCGTCCAAATCATCACAAGTTCTACCTTGATGTCGAACGAAGCAGAGATGAAAGCCATCCTTGCTAAATTCAAAGATTTCCAGAAATCCAATGAAGAGGAGAATCAAGAATGAAGTTCCCCCTCCTGGCATCCTTTCTTCATGCGACTGCACCGATAAATGTTGTCAATTTTTGTGCAGTTGCACGTTTTCTTTATGTAGTAGTTGTAGTAAAATGGGACTGTGCAGTTGAATAAGTCAACTGTGCCCACCTTTTTCTCAACTTCTTTTCCTATATAAGGAGGACCTTTTTGTAAATATTTTATGTTTTTCATGCTTAGCAAAACTCTGCAGATTTTTTATCCCAACCAAGACTTTGGGCTTTTTGTGGTGAAAATCCTATCAAACGAATAAAGAAAATAGTTTTGTCGATTACAAACTTTGTGTTGTATCAAGAAAATCATTTATATAATTTAATGTTCCTATGTCCATTGAATCTATATTATCTTTACTTCTTTGATCTTTAAGATATTGCTACATGGTTAGAGAGCTCTCAAATCTTGCAAAGTAGACTTTGTGCTCTTAGCATACTTGAGAAATCTGCTAATAAATTAAGTAACTTGTGGTAAGCTTTGTATTGTTGTGGTTATTTGTAGTTTAATGGATTAGAAATCTATACTTCAAGACTTTGAACTTTAAGCTAAGTTTCTAATTGTTTAATTTGTAATGATCAATGTGAATTAGTGTTACCTTAAAGGAGACTTTGTGCTGCTTAATAACTCTTGGTGTAGTTTATTAGATTAATAGTTCTTTTCTTTAAGTATCTGAAGAGGTAGAGAAATTGTAACTAGGTGAAGGGAGAATACATAAACTCTGGAAAAAAAAAGAGTTATATGCCCAACACCAACCCACAAATTTAATTTCTTATTAATTAGAGGAGAAATTTCATAGGGAACCTCCCCTTGATGAGAGGAGAGATTAATTTCTTAGCATAGCGTTGTGTGAATTATATATTTCATCATTAGTACGCTGGTGACAAAATATTCACCCAACAACTCTAACACATTTGAGTAGGACTCTAGTTTTCATATTATACACTTTAGCTCACAACACTCTTAGACACACTTAATATTCAAGCCCACACACTTTTCCAATTACGATATCAACTATTTGTGGAGGTTGAAATCGCCAAAACAAGGGGGTTGACCAAATAAAACCCCTATGTAGCCACAACCCTACCATTTTATGTCTTGTAGGAGCACCTACAAGTATTTGATGGAGTTGGAAGACTTCAGGAAACATTAGGGAGTTGGTACATATTTTTCATCAGAAATTGAGCCTAGTTTTTAGAGACCAAGGTGCTAGGGTGCCCCTATCCTAGGACCAAGGCATTAGGGCGCCTTGGTCCTCATAGTTCTACTCCATATTTCAGGTTTGAAATTTAGTTTGCTTCAAGATTTAGGTCTCTTGATGGAAGCTCAATCTAAGGAGACTAGGGCATTTTATCGTCATGGTCTAGCCAACTTAGTAACAAAATTTAGTTCACATGTGCACAATTTGATTCTTACCTCATTTCTGTGTCTACTGCTCCACTTTTGTTATTTACCAATCTGCTTATAGCATCTTCACATTCACTTTCTTTCATACTTTAACTTAGTATTGCACCCTTCCAAACACTACATATTCACTTTGCAAAACACAAGTAATGAAGAGATTATCAACATGAAATACCTGCCCAACTTGTCCCTTACCAAAGAATAAGTAGACTTATGGAGTTTATCAAAACACTACATGATTGAATGCAATTGAGATAAATGATATCCATCTAAGGACTAGAATGTTGGCATTTGCATGAAGATTGCATTAATGATATGTTATGTTGTCATTGATGTCAATTAACTGATAATGATATTGTTGTAATGATGTTTTATAACCGGTAGGAAGAGCTAGTGAAGGAAACTATAATCGGTATTGCTATGTATTGGAGAGTTGAACCGATAAACCTGTTAGAGTAATAAGGTCTTTACTTGATTAATTAAACAATATTTGTTTAATTAATTAAGTTCCCCTTTATCTCTTTTACACTTAAGCTAACATTAGGTGCATAATAATCAATTCTTTTATTAATTATTATGTGTGAGCCTAGGGTTTTCCCTTTTTAGGATTTCTTGACCTATTAGAGGTTAATTCTTTTCTTTGTATCATAATTTCCATTACACATTTTTGTGAATAGAGAGCTCTCATCTTTTTGAGCATTTTCTGTGTATTTGGTTTTTCTCTGTTGCTTCCTTGCTTCTCCTTGTAACAAGTTTATTCAGCTTGCAGAGATCATTTGGGCTCCTGTGGTGTTGTATTTCTCAACTCTCACATGGTATCAAAGCTTCAGATCTGCAACTACCTGTTCTTGTTTTGAGTATTTTGCATTGGAAGCAGATCTAGGGTTTCAAAAGTTTTTTTGTGCACCTAGGGATAGGATTTTTTCTTACCACTTTGGGTCTAAACATACCTCACCATCGTGCTCAAAAGGCCCCAAAACCCCTATGGTCATATAAAACTTGACCACTTTCGACACTTGAGCCTCTGGGGGTATATTTTTCTTCTATACCAAGTCGTACGACCCTAGCACGTAGTTCAAGAAAAAAAATTGAAAATTTTGCCTTTTTAAGGCATGTAGGCCGAAATTTGATTTTTTGCAAAAAAATTAAAAAAAAAAAAAAAAACAATATTTTCGGCAAAGTTTGTTTTTAAAAAAAAAAAATCTTTTTTTGGGGGTTTGTTTTGGGTCCCTACCGCCCTGTTAGTCCGGTCGTCGGCCCTATCAGCATGGGCCCCACCCTCTGACCCTCGCTGGCCCCTTCGGCCCGCTGCCGGCCACCGTAGCCTGGCCCGCTGGCCTCCTCCCACCCGCACCCACTGGAAACCACCACCCAGCTGCGCTTCTCGACCGCCACCTGCGCTTTCCAGCTATTGCCGGCCCCCGCCAGCTTCCGCCCTTGCTACCGTTGTTGTGCCTCCCACCCACCAACGCAACCCCACCGTCGGAGCACCACCCATGGGCTACCTTCACCCAACCCTACCACCAAACAACCCCTCCCTCTTGCTTTTGAAGGGGGGGTTGGTTTTTTCCTCATAAATTGGGCAACTAGAGTCATTTTTTCAAAAACAAATAGGCGTCGGAAATCTAGTTTCAAGACAGACCTTGTGGTATTGGAATTTTTTCCAATTTTTCTGTTTGACTGTACTTTTTTCCAGTCAAAGTGGGGTCTCTTTTCTGCACTTCCAGGGCCGTAGAATGAGCATCTGAACTCTGTTTTTCAAAAACTTTATATTGTTGGAAATCTTGTTCTGTGCACTTTTCAGTCATATGAGTTTTCTTTCTAGATTCTACTCTAGGAATATTTTATTCAGTTTTTTGCTTTTCAGCACTCTTGTAAAAATCTTGGATGTTTCAGGTCCTGGGATCTCTTTCTCTAAGTAGGATATCTCGGTTTGGACTATTCTTTATGTTTCCAGTCTTCTTATCATTGTAACATTTTATTTCTACAAACACACTAAGATAAAGTGCCATCATGCATTGTTTACTTGGGATCTTGCACATCTTGTGCCTTCTTGTACATGCACTACTTATAAAGTGTCATGGGGGGTTGATGTTTGCCTTTTGTTTGCCATCTACCTTTGTCCAGTGAGTGTTCCTTCCATGATATTTACCTCATGATGTGTGTCAAGTGAGTGTTCCTTCCACGACACCATGTACTTTCTTCGTGCTTTCGATGTTTCTGGTTCTTCGTCATGCAGTTCTTGTTGGTCGTTATTTTAAGTGTACATGTCCCTCTCCCTCTTCAACATTATGGGGAGGTTTGTCCTGTTGGTTCTAATGATTCCTTGGTTTGATTGATTAGCTCTTCAAGTTTTGGTTTCTCATGCCATCTATATCTTCGAGTTTAGTTGTTTGCCTTTGTTTGCCATCTGATTCGAGTAGTCTCATTTGAGGGCACTCATGCAGATTACAGTCTTCTCTACCTGGTCATGTTCTATTTCAATGGAGGTTCTTCAGATTAGCAGTTACTCTTCAACAATGTTTGCATCTATTTCCATCTTCAGTGGTGTTCTTCTTGCTTTTCCATCTTTGTTTGGAGTAGAGTTTTTTCTCACGTGGTTTTCTCTATTTCTTCGGTTCATAGAGATTTGGTTGTATTTGGGTACATGATCAGGCCTTGTTGTTGAGACCCATCTTTCCTACTTTCAGTAGTTGTTCTAGGTTTTAGCTTCTCACGAAGTCTAGCTTAAGGGGGGGTGTTAGAGTAATCGGGTCTTTACTTGATTAATTAAATGATATTTGTTTAATTAATTAATTTTCCCTTTATCTCTTTTACACTTAAGCTAACATTAGGTGCATAATGATTAATTCTTTTATTAATTATTATGTGCAAGCCTAGGGTTTTCCCTTTTTAGGGTTTCTTGACCTATTAGAGGTTAATTCTTTTATTTGTATCATAATTTCCATTACACATTTTTTCGAATACAGAGCTCTCATCTTTTTGAGAATTTTTTGTGTATTTGGTTTTTCTCTGTTGCTTCCTTACTTCTCCTTGTAATAGGTTTATTCATCTTACAGAGATCATTTGGGCTCCTGTGGTCTTGTATTTCTCAACTCTTACAAAACCCTACCTGTTGATTTGATAAACCCTAACCAATTAAGTTTGGTGAATTGGTTATATTGATTTATGATCTGATAATGATCGGTAATGATTATGACACGTGTAATTATTGTATGAAGAGAATTTCAAAGTGATTTTGGCTCATTGTTGTAATGGTTTTTGTCTAAGGAATGAGCAATTATATTGCAGGTAATGCAAAGCGTGTGATGAGTTACTAAGTTCAATGAAGCAGTGATCAAGGAGCAATCGAGGTTTTCTTGATTGATGTGCAAAGATTGCTATGTAATCCAATGGTCATACTTGAACCGACTTGTTTGTAATCTCTATGAGAGAACTAGGTTTTTGTTGTGCTACTGACCTAATTTATTTGTTTATAAGGTCGATGAGTTGTTTAGTTTAAGAGTTGGAAAAGTTTTAGTTAAGTGTGTGGTTGCCGAACTGGATGACGTATCTGTAGTTTGAGTAAAGGTAGATAGGAGCATGAAAAGGATCTGAACAAGAAAGTGTAGCGCTATTCAAACAGATCAGCAAACTCCTGTTGTTTTCTAACAATTACAGCAGATTGAAATCCCCTAACCGGGTAAGCTCTAACAAGCTTGGTGCTATTCAAATCCTCTAACCAAGTGATCCATTAGCTTGGATTTCAAATCCTCTACCAAGGTTACTCCTTATAGGGTATTGCTTCTAACAAGACATTATAGTCAATCCCTTAACCGGGTGGTCCCTAAAAGGATATGTTCTTAACAACACTTTTGTAAAGCTTTATTAGGCTAGGCTCCTAACAAGGTGAACTTCAGAAGAGTTCATATTGTTATCTTGTGAGTCTCATATCACCATGGTGAATGTTTTTTGTGGTTATGTTCTTATGGTTGATTTGCTTAACTACTTAATCCACTTTGATTATTCATGATGATCAGAATAATTGTGAAATGAATTTTTACTTATGTCAGTAAAAGCATTTGGATGTTTATGGGTTTGAAGTTATTTACTGTTAGTTTGTTGTAATAGTCAACCGGTTTATCTTGAGAGTTTTTATCTTGACAGTGATATTGCATTGATAGTTCCAAGTATACTTTGAGAGATTGATTTTGAGATTGGTGAAGTTAGTATCATTTTTTCTATCTACTAATTCACCCCCCCCCTCTTAGTAGTTGACCGGATTCTTATTCTTTCATCAAACCATCAATTGGTATCAAAGCATATCAGGTCCTCTAAGGTCTAAGCCTAACAACATGAGGTAAAGATCTTGCAGAACATGATGAAGAAGGAAGGTCTGAAGCTTAATAGAGAGAGCTATAGGATATGGAGTGATAGAATGAAAATTTATATCAAGAGTCTTGGAAATCAATACTGGGAACATTTTGTTGTTCAATATGTTGCACCTAGTGGGACTATGACTGATGATCAGAAGAAAAAGCAACAAGAAAACAATCAAGCATTAGAGGCTATTATCAGTTCTTTGTCTGATGCAAAGTATGTATATCTTCATGGTCTAGAGACTGCATATGATGTATGGAAAAAAATTGAAGAGATTTATAGCGGTGATGAACATGTTAAGATTGCTAAAGAAGAGAGTCTAAGAGGAAAGTTTGATGACATGCGGATGGTTGAAGGTGAGAATATCCAGCAGTATGGTCAAAGGATAAAAGAGATAGTCGATGAAATTAAGAGTGCAGGAGGTAAAGTGGGAGATGCCACAATGATCAATAAGGTACTGAGAACCCTGCTACCAGTCTACCCTATCCGAGTTGCAGCCATTCAGAAGATAAAGTCTATTAACAAAACCAAGGTAACCCTTGACTCCATCATTGGCAAGCTTACTGATTTTGAATTAAATGGTTATGATGGTAGTGTATAGAAATCTGAATCTACATGTAGAGCTTTTGTTTATAATCCATCTATGAGGAAAAGTAGAGATGTCATCTATAGTTATGAATCTAGATCCAACAGAGAAGTCGGTGATGAAGATAGTTTAGTTGAGCTTGAAGCATTGTTGGCCAAGCGGTTGCCCAGAGGTACTAGTAAATATAGAGGTAAATTAACTTTGAAATGTTTTGCATGCAAAAAGATTGGACACATAACTACTAACTATCCTAATGGTGATAATGAGCATAAATGAGAGAAATTCAAGAAGTATAAGGGTAAAGGCAAAAGAGATTGTCTTATTGTTGTTGATGGTGGTATCATTGATGACGAATCTAATGGTGATGCTAATGAAGACATTGTGTTTGTAGCCATTAAAGAGGAGATATTTGATCAGAAGGCATTATTATCTCGAGTGGATAACTCTCATTATTGGATCATTGATAGTGGTTGTTCACATCACATGACTAATGATCGGAGCAAATTTATTTCTTTGAAGGAATTTGATGGCGGAGTTTTAAGATTTGGTATGACTCACCCTGCATGGTTAAAGGTTAGGGAACTATTTCTCTTAATGGAAAGAGCAGTGCAAATGATGTCTACTAGGTTAAAGGTTTAAAGCACAATCTTTTGAGTGTGGCACAACTCAATGACAGAGGATACCCATTGGAGTTTAAGAATGGTAAGTGTAAAATTTGTGGGAGCAAATGTGAACTAATTGCAACCAGGAAGAAAACTAAAGGTAACCTGTTTCATCTTAATCCTAAAGTCAGCAACCGTTTAATTGCAAATATAGAAGATAGTTAGCTTTGGCATAGGAGATCTTGTCATATAAACTTTGATAACATTGTTAAAGTGAGTAAGCCCAAGACAGTGAGAGGTTTGCTTCAATTGGATAAATTGGTTAATGCTCTATGTAAGGAATGTTAGTTGGGAAAGATGACATCCTCAACTTTCAAGAGAAAATCTATTTCAATGAAACATTTGTTAGATTTGGTTCATATAGATCTTTGTGGACCAATAAGGACAAAAAGTATTCAAGGCGATAGATATTTTATGATCTTCACTAATGATTGCTCAAGGATGATGTGGGTCACATTCTTGAAGGATAAGACTGAATCTTTTAGTAAGTTCACGTCATTCAGGGCCTTAGCTGAGAAGGAGAGCGGTAAGAAGATAAAATGTCTGAGGACTGATCAAGGTGGTAAATTTACTCTTGAGGAATTCACTAGATACTGTGAAGAAAATGGTATCAAATGGCAACTTTCTATACCGAGGACACCACAACAGAATGGTATCGGATAGAGAAACAATCGGTCAGTTGTTGAAGCTACTAGGATGATGTTGATACAAGGAGGTATAGCGAAAAAATTTTGAAGAGAAGTTGTCAGCACAACTGTCTATACTATGAACCGGATTCTGGTAAAGAGAGGTAAGGGCAGGACTCCTTATGAATATTGGTGTGGTAGAACACCTAATGTTAGTTATTTCAAGATATTTGGTAGCAAATTTTTTATTAAGAGAGGTGATTATGTTAGCAAATTTGAGGCTAAAAGTGATGAAGGTATATTTATTGGTTATTTCACCAAGAGTAAGGCCTACAAGTGTTTTAACAACTGGACACATAATTATTGAGAGTGTTGATGTTCGAGTGGATGAATATCCTGAAGTCTCAGAGGAAACCAGTTTGGAGAAAAAGGATGAAGATCCTTGCATTTTGTTTTTGGAACCAGAAACTGTGAAACCTGAAATGGGTAAAGCAAATACTGATGTACCGGATCAACCGGAACAGACAAATTTAGAAGAAGATGATGATAATGAAGAAGATGACTTGAAGGTAATGATCATGTTAGTCTGAGATATGTGAGACTCAATCACAATCCTAAGAAGATTATTGGAGATAAGGATGCTGGAGTACTTACCAGAAGAAGAATCAGAGAAAATTCTTGCATGATCTCCACTATTGAACAAAGAAATTATAAGGAAGCATTTGGTGATGATCATTGGATTAAAGATATGGAGGAACTAGATCAAATTGAGAAAAATAACACTTGGACTCTAGTACCCTGACTGGTAAATAAAAAGGTGATAGGTACTAAGTGGGTATTCAGGAACAAGTTGAATGAAGATGGTGTTGTACTTCACAACAAAGCTAGGCTGGTTTGCAAAGGTTATGCACAAGAGGAAGGAGAAGATTATGGTAAGAATTTTGCACCAGTGGCAAGACTGGAAGGTGTCAGAATTTTACTTTCATTTGTAGCACATAAGAAATTCAAGGTATACCAGATGGATGTAAAGTCAACTTTTTTGAATGGCATACTGGAAAAGGAAGTATACATTGAACAACCAGATGGTTATGCTCTGATTGATGAGAAAGACATGGTATGCAGATTGCATAAGGCTTTATATGGACTAAAGCAGGCACTTAGAGCATGGTATGAAAGGATTCATACACATCTGATGAAGATAGGTTTTCAGAGAACCATTGAAGATAGCAACATATATCTCAAATTTGAAGGAGATAAAATACTGGTTAGTGAAGTTTTTATAGATGATATCATATTTGGAGGTAATGATGACATGAGCAATGATTTTGCAGATGAAATGAAAAATGAGTTTGAAATGTCTCTAGTGGGAGAAATAAAAAATTTCATAGGCTTGCAAATACAACAAATGAAGAATGGTATTTTCATCACACAATCTAAGTATGTGAAAGAGGTCTTTAAGACATTTGGTATGACGGACTGTAAACCATTTGGGACACCAATGGTTACAGGTTGTAAGTTATCTAAGGAAGATGAATCCACATCTGTTGATGAGAAGGAATGCAGGTCAATGATTGGAAAATTGCACTATGTTGTTCACAATAGACCAGATATAGCTCATGCAATTGGGCTAGTTGCTAGATTCCAGAAGAATCCTAAGGAAACACATTTGATAGAAACCAAGAGGATTTTTAGATATTTGAAAGGTATTGTTGACTATGGATTATGGTATCCATATGGAGGAAACTTTAACTTGAAGGTGTACACAGATGCAGACTGGGCAAGAAATATTGATGACATGAAAAGCACAACCGGTGGAGCATTTTTTCCTGGAGGAATAATTGTTTCATGGAGTAGTAAGAAGCAGAGTTGTTCATCACAATCTACTGCTAAAGCTGAGTATGTTGCAGCTTACATGAATTCTACCCAGGCTATCTGGATGAGGCACATTTTGGAAGGTTTTAAGATGAAGGTTTCAGAACCTATAAAGATCTTATGTGATAATACAAGTGCCATAAATATTTCCAAGAACCCTATTTTGCATGCACGAACCAAGCATATTTAATTGAAGTATAATTTCTTAAGGGAAAAAGTGCAGAGTAAAGATGTGATATTGGAGCATTTTTCTACCAAGGAGAAGCTTGCAGATATCTTTACTAAACCTCTGCCTAAGACTACTTTTGAGTATCTTAGAAGTAAACTAGGGGTTGTACCCCTTCATGAGGCCAGTTGAGTATGATGTAGATTACATTAGTCCTGAGGCTATGTGCAGAATTTTACAACAGGATTGGTGTAGAAGTGGAATTATTCCACAGGGGGAGCATCAAGTTGTAGGTTGTTGATGTTGAATAGTGACATTTGACATTACATGTTTTACTTTCCAGTTGGCATTGTTGTCAAAGGGGGAGAAGAACTATGTGATTTGTATGATTGACAGAGAGAAGGAAGACAAGGTGAATACTTGGTAATGTAAACCAGGATACCTATTCGCAATCACAGCAATCAATGGTATTTGTATTGCCATCAATGCCAAAGGGGGAGATTGTTGGCATTTGCATGAAGATTTCATTAGTGATATGTTATGTTATCATTGATGTCAATTAACCGGTAATGATATTGTTGCAATGATGTTTTGTAACCAGTAGAAAGAGCTAGTGAAGGAAACTATAACTGGTAAACCCTACCTGTTGATTTGATAAACCCTAACCAATTAAGTTTGGTGAATTGGTTATATTGATTTATGATCTGATAATGATCGGTAATTATTATGACATGTATGATTATTAGATGAAGAGAATTTCAAAGTGATTTTGGTGTGTTGTTGTAATGGTTTTTGTCTAGGGAATGAGCAAGTATATTGCATGTAATGCAAAGCACGTGATGAGTTACTAAGTTTGATGAAGTGGTTATCAAGGAGTGATCGAGGTTTTCTTGATTGATTTGTGGAGATTGCTATGTAATCCAATGGTCATACTTGAACCGACTTGTTTGTAATCTCTATGAGAGAATTAGGTTTTTGTTGTGTTATCGACCTAATTGATTTGTTTATAAGGTCAATGAGTTGTTTAGTTTAAGAGTTGGAAAATTTCTAGTTAAGTGTGTGGTTTCCGAACCGGATGATGTATCTACAGTTTGAGTGAAGGCGGATAGGAGCATGAAAAGGATCTAAACAAGAAAGTGTAGTGCTATTCAAATAGATCAGCAAACTCCTGTTGTTTTCTAACAATTACAGCAGATTGAAATCCCCTAACCAGGTAAGCTCTAACAAGTTTGGTGATATTCAAATCCTCTAACCAGGTGATCCATTAGCTTGGATTTCAAATCCTCTACCGAGGTTAATCCATATAGGGTATTGCTTCTAACAAGGCATTATAGTCAATCCCTTAACCGGGCGGTTCCTAACAGGATTTGTTCTTAAAAGGACTTTTGTAAAGCTTTAAAAGGCTAGGCTCCTAATAGAGCGAACTTCAGAAGAGTTCAGATAGTTATCATGTGAGTCTCATCTCACCGTGGTATTTCCCATTTGGGTTCCACGTCAAAAATATTGTGTCAAGTGGTGAATGTTTTTGTGGTTATGTTCTTATAGTTTAGTTGCTTAACTACTTAATCCACTTTGATAAGTCATGATGACCAGAAGCATTGTCAAATGAAGTTTTACTTATGTCAGTAAAAGCATTTGGATGTTTATGAGTTTGAAGTTATTTACTGTTAGTTTGTTGTAACAGTCAACTGGTTTATCTTAGGAATTTTTATCTTGACAGTGATATTGCATTGATAGTTCTAAGTTTACTTTGAGAGATTGATTTTGAGATTGGTGAAGTTAGTATATATTTTTTGATCTACTGATTCACCCCCCCCCCTCTCAGTATTTGACCAGATTCTTATTCTTTCATCAAACCATCATAGACCAATCCCAACCAAACAAGTGGTTCAAGAACAAGAATGGGTGGAACCATCCAAGGAACAAGTGGATGAACATAGAAATGAAGAAAATAATCCTCTCTCCAAAGATGCACCATACCTTGAATGTTTCAAATAAGAAGCTCAAAAAAAACTTGATGAGAAACATGACCCTTTGGAGAATTCTCAAGTTTTGAGAGAATTAAAGAAAATCAACATTGAAAGACCATTATTGAGAGCTATCAAAGACATCTCTAAGATAAACCAGGCTATTAAATCACCGTGTATAAAGGCCCCAGGGAGAAAGAAAAATATGCCATCTACCATTCAAGTTTGAAGAAAACTATTTTATGTTTTATCAAAGAAGTTAATACCTCAAAAATATAGAGACCATGGGAGTTTGGTTGTCACTCTATGCATAAAAGGCATTGAGATTTCGAATGTGTTAATATACTTGGGAGCTTCTATTAACGTTATAACTAAGGATACAATAGAGATGTTAGGCATGAATAAGATGCATCCAACAACAACAATACTGCAAATGGTTGACCAAACAACAGCTAAGCCTATAGGAGTGTTGGAAGACATCATCGTCACCATTTATACATGTGACTACCCAGATGATTTCCTTCTCCTTAAGAGTGGGAAGAAGAGAACTAGTTATCCCATTATCCTTGGTAGACCTTGGTTAACCATTGCAACTGCTCTCATTTATTGTCATTTAGGAAATATGATCATTTCTAATGGTATTAAACAAAAGGAACTCTCTCTTTATCCAACTACAAGACATTCCTTGTAGGAAGGAAGCCAATTTTAGATCAATGACGAACTAGATTCAAATGAGGATGAAATCTCTAAACTAGGACTGGTGACATTAATAGTACATTCAGTGGAATATCAGAGTATTTAGGAAGAGAGGATGAGGATATTGAGGTAATACTTGACACTCTTGAGTCACTTCTAACTCAAAATGATACTTGGGATAATTACCCTTTGATGAAGGAAACAATTTGTTGGCATTATAACAGACAAGGAGAGATTGTTGGTATTTCAATAAGGATATTGAGAAGGTTGTTGATGATTATGGATATAACTGATTAAGGATGTTTACTATCTTAATATTATTATTTTGTCATTCATGTCAAGAAATTGATTTTCTAATTCAGTATGATGTTGCCATATCTTAAAAAGTATGATTTGATGAGTATAAAGATGTCGGTAAAAGACACAGAAAGAATGTGATGAATAAGGGGAGAAATAAGTTATTCAATGGGCAACTATTACCGAGTTAGACAATGATGAGATCATGATGTTTAGATTGTTTTGATATTCTACATATGTTATTGATTATAAGGTTAATACTATACCATGTTACCAAGCAAAGAACCTAGTCGGTCAACCCTAAGGAACCTAGTCAGTAAACCCTAAGGTTATCACTATCAGTTAATGAAGGTAGAATGTCTACCAAGTGAAGTTTAGTATTTACCGAGTTGCAACCAAGTCGTAACAGAATGCATTGAATGAATAAAAGCATTATTTAATGAAGGAAGCTGATGAGCTGGCTATGATTAAATGATTGGTATGTCATGCATGAAGTTTGTTAAAGAATCTATGGCAAAGGAAAATCGGCAGGAAGATCTATAGCTCAGATTGAACCACAATACCCTAGCACAAGTTCCAATAAATATATGCAAGTTCCAAGGCAGGGTAAAACATTTTTCAGATCAAAGGATACATTGAACCTAGTCAAATTTTGAAGATCTGATGGCTATGATTGATCATGGGAAATGTGATCAAGGAGATTAAGCGGTTAGCAAAATGTTTATAAATAAGGAACTGTTGATAAACAATGTATGCAAGCAAGTGTATGCACAAGGATGCTACATAGTGATTACCGAGCACAGAAGCTTGAAGGCCTGTTTGAATAACAAAGTATAGAGCCCAACAGATGGACAAGATAAGTCCTATTGTATTGAGCAAATAAGAATCTACTTTAGCATTTTAGATGTGAAGTTGTAGATAGATTTTTATTACTGTTATTTTGTAAAGTGATAGAAAATCTCTTAACCGAGTGGACTTAACAGTCTTATTTGTAAAACCCTCTAGCAAAGCGACATTCTGATTGAGTGTTTGAAATCCTTTAACAAGGTCACTTCTAACAAGGTGAAGATCCTAACAGATCTGAGGGAAATCCCTTAACCGGGTCACATCTAGCAATGTGTTTGTAATCTTTAACAGGATTTGCTTTTAACTGAGCATACTCTAGAAGAGTATATTTCTTAGTGGGTCCGAAATCCCACAGTGGTTTTTCCCTATTTGAGTTTCCACATTAAATCAAGTGTTATGAGTGTTATGATGTTTATATGCTTTTGAGTTTGCATGTTTAGCAGTTTTGGTTATATTACTAATGTATAGGTTACAAAGGTTGAATCTGATGTTTTTATGGAAGATTAAGTTTGTATGATTCACCCCCCCTCTCATCTTATTAGTTTGGAATCTATACTTAACATTAAGTATCATAACTATCAATTGGTATCAGAGAATTGGACTACGGAAGAAAAAGTTTAAAGGTACTTGAGGCAAAGATCCAAAGATGTATAAGAGGGATGCACCGAAGCTGAACAAGTCAAGTTTCTCTACATGGCAGAAAAGGATGAAGATGCACCCATCAGGAGTTGGAGAATATGTTGTATATTATCTGGAGAATGATTTCATCACACCGAGCACCTATCCATTGACAATGGAAGAGATAAAGGCAAAGCAAGAACATATCCAAGCAATGATTGAAATAACATCTGCATTGACCGATTCAGAGTTTAATGATCTAGAAGGCTGCAATGATGCAAAGGCAATGTGGGACAAGCTTATATCTGTGTATGGAGGTGATGAACATGTTCAAAGAGAAAAAGTGGATAGTCTAAGAGGACAACTTGAATCTATGAGGATGAATGAAGATGAGAACATAACCCAGTATAGTACAAGACTAAAGGAGATTGTCAATCAAATCAAAGGAGCAGGTGGAACTATTGAAGAAAAGGATATAACAAGTAAGTTGTTAAGAACCCTTCTACCAGCTTATGCAATCCGAGTCTCTGCAATCAATGAATTAAGGTTTGTACCCAATATGTCAGTTTCTTTAGATGCTACTATTGGTAATCTACATGCATTTGAGTTAAGTAACTTTGATAACAGTGGGTCATCGGTAAATAAAGTTGAATCTGCATTTACTTCTTTTCATCTTGATGAATCTAATGATTACAATGAAAGAAAGTATAAGTACTCTGAAGGAGATCACAATGGAGCAAGTGAAAGATTTCGCAAGAACATGCAGGAAGTACACAACCTATATGAGGAAATCAAAAAGAAAGAAGAGTTTGAAGCACTATTAGCCAGAAGGTTACCGAGAGGCAAAGGTAAGTATAAAGGAAAACTACCTTTGAAATGTTTCAATTGTGATAAGATAGGACATATGGCTTCTAATTGTCATGACAAAGATTTTACTGAAAAGAGAGATTACCGAGATGATAGACAAAAAGATAATCATTACAGAGGACACCAAGACTTCAGAAGAAGAGATAGAAAGACATGCTTAATAGCTGATGATGAATCTAATGATGATAAATCAGATGAAACTGATACAGAGGAAGTAGTTTATGTGGCTATCAAAGATGGATCAGATGAAGAAAGGTATGAAGAAAAAGCCCTAATATCTCACATAAATACTAATGATTCTTGGATCATAGATAGTGGATGCTATGTAAGATTTGGTAATGATGCACCATGTTTGGTAAAAGGTAAAGGATCCATAACACTTCTTGACAATGCAAAGTGCAATAATGTTTATTGGGTTGAAGGTTTGAAATACAATTTTTTGAGTGTAGCACAGCTAAACAATATAGGATACCAAATAGAATTTTAGAAAGGAATTGTCAAAGTTTATGACAAGCATGGAAAGTTAGCTGCTACCGGGACACAAACTAAAGGTAACACATTTCACCTTGACTCAACTCGGAATAAATGTCTATATGCAAAGATAGATGATACTTGGTTATGGCATAAAAGGTTTTGTCATGTAAATTTTGATAATCTGATCAAAATAAGAAAGAAGCACTGAGTAAGAGGTCTACTGAGTTTGGAAAAACCTGAGAATGCTATGTGTCGAGGATGCCAGATGGGTAAAATGACAAGATCAAGCTTTACAAGTAAGTCTTACACTTCTAAGGGAATTTTAGATCTTGTGCACACTGATCTTTGTGGTCCTATGAAAGTTCAAAGTTATTATGGTGATAAATATTTCATATTATTTGTGGATCATTATTCAAGGATGATGTCAGTTATGTTTTTAAAAGAAAAAACAAAAGCTTTTCAAATGTTTAAATGGTACAAGGCAAGAGTTGAAAATGAAATAGGAAGACAACTGAAATGTCTTAGATCAGATAGAGGAGGAGAGTTCACATCTGATGAGTTCAACTTATTCTGCAACGATCATGGTATAAAAAGACAAGTCTCTGCACCGAGAACTCCACAACAAAATGGAATTGCTGAGAGAAGAAACAGATCTATTGTGGATTGTGCCAGAACCCTGATGATTGAAAAGAAAGTGCCACAAACATTTTAGAGAGAAGCAATAAGCACAACAATTTACACCCTGAACCAAGTACAACTAAAGAAAGGTACTTTGAAGACACCATATGAAATCTGGTATGACAAGAAACCTAATGTAAGTTATTTCAAAAATTTTGGAAGTAGATGCTATGTACACAAAGATGATAGAAATGGCAAGTTTGATCAGAAAAGTGAAGAAGGAACATTTCTTGGTTATTCTTCTAGAAGTAAAGCATTTAAATGTCTGATCAAATCATCTAACAAAATAGTAGAAAGTGCAAATGTGAAGATTGATGAATTTGCAGAAAGAAATGATGAAGGAAACTCCAAAGAACTAGAAGATTATGATGAATTTGTCTATGTTCAACGGACAAGTCCTATCGAGAGAGTTACTGAAGAAAATGAAGAGAATATTCAGTTATCGAGTGATGAAGAAGATCATACAGAGCCTGTCGAGCCTGTATTAGCCAAGTATGTCAGAAGACATCATGCATCAAGTCAGATTATAGGAGATGAGGATGATCCAGTGATGACAAGGAACAAACTGAGACAGAACACATGTCTGATATCTGAATTTGAACCGAGAATAGTGAAAGAGGCATTTAACAGTGAAGATTGGATAAATGCTATGACAGAAGAGATTGATCAAATCAAGAAAAATGACACATGGACACTGATCCCAAGACCAAAGGACAAAAATGTAATCGGTAGAAAGTGGATTTTCAGAAACAAGCTGAATGAAAAAGGTGAGGTCATTCAAAATAAAGCTAACTAGTTTTCAAAGGTTATGCTCAAGAAGAAGGAATTGATTATGGTGAAACTTTTGCACCTGTGGCTAGACTTGAAGGAGTAAGAACATTGTTGGCATATGCTACTTTCAAAAATTTCAAGGTATATCGAATGGATGTCAAATATGCATTTCTAAATGGTATATTAGAAGAAGAAGTTTTTATTGAACAACCTGAAGGATTTGTTGAAGACAAGAAGAAAGATCATGTATGTTAGTTGAACAAAGCTTTATATGGTTTGAAACAAGCACCTAGAGCATGGTATGAAAGATTGCACTCTTATTTAATCAAGATTGGTTTTATAAGAACAAGTGAAAACAACAATATGTACATGAAGAATGATGAAAATGGAATACTGATCTTAGCCATATTTGTTGATGATATTATATTTTGTGGAAATGACTCTTTATGCAAGAACTTTGAAAATGAAATGAGCAAAGAATTTGAGATGTCATTAATCGGTGAGATAAAGTATTTTATAGGTTTACAGATACTGCAAATGAAAAATGAGATTTTCATTACTCAATCCAAGTACATAAAGGAAATCTTGAAGAAATTTGGAATGGAGGAGTCAAAATAGTAAGTACTCCTATGACTACCAACTACAAATTATCAAAGAATGATGAATCTGCATCTGTTGATGAGACACTTTACCGATCCATGATTGGAAAGTTGCAATATGTTGTTCACAACAGGCCAGATATAGCACATGCAGTAGGTATAGTTGCAAGATTCTCTGCAAATCCCAAGGAAACACACGACAGCAATCAAGAGAATTTTTAGATACTTGAAAGGCACTGAGGATTATGGCTTAGTATATCAGAAAGGAAATGACTTTGATTTAAAAGTTTATACTGATGCTGATTGGGCAGGCAACATTGATGATAGGAAAAGCACAAGTGGAGGAGCTTTCTTTTTAGGAGAAAGACTAGTGAGTTGGCTTAGCAAGAAATAAGGATGTGTTTCACAGTCAACAACAGAAGCTAAATACGTTGTTGTAGCATTGAATTGTACCAACATAGCATGGATCAAACAACTGTTGGAAGGTATAAATGAGAAAGTTACTGAGCTGGTAACTATATTCTGTGACAATACTAGTGCCATTAGCATTTCAAAGAATCATGTTATGCACTCTAAGACAAAGCACATCTCTATCAAATATCATTGTCTTAGAGAAGAAGCTCAAGAGAAGAAAGTGGTGTTGGAGTATGTTAGCACAAAGGAACAAATAGTAGATATCTTCAACAAGCCACTACCAAGGGAAACTTTTGAGTGTCTCAGAAGTAAGTTAGGGGTCCTACCCCTATCTTCTACTCACTGACCGAGTTCGGTGAAAGCATCAATTCGATGACTCTACAGAATATCTTTTAGGAGTTGATGTTGATTTACACACTTTAGGATGTTTTCTAAAGGTGTGCAGGAAACAATATAGGAAACAATACAGGGAACAAGAATTAAAGACAAAATGCTCTAACTGAGACTAAATTGACACATAACAGCAGGAATTCACTTCTCAGGGGAAGAAATTATGTTTTAGTTATTTACTTTTTGGCATTGTTGTCAAAGGGGGAGATGACTGAAGAAAAGAAAGACAGAAGAAGAGGAGAAGACTAATGTATGGGGGAGAATTTTGATGACAGGGGGAGAGCATTTCAGCATTTCAAAATCTCACAGCAATCCGAATCAATTAGGTCAAATCAATTGGTTTTGCCATCAATGACAAAGGGGGAGATTGTTGGCATTTGGCATTATAACAGACAAGGAGAAATTGTTGGCATTTCAATAAGGATATTGAGAAGGTTGTTGATGATTATGGATATAACTGATTAAGGATGTTTACTGTCTTAATATTATTATTTTGTCATTGATGTCAAGAAATTGATTTTCTAATTCAGTATGATGTTGCCATATCTTGAGAAGTATGATTTGATGAGTATAAAGATGTCGGTAAAAGACACAGAAAGAATATGATGAATAAGGGAAGGAATAAGTTATTCAATGGGCAACTATTACCAAGTTAGACAATGATGAGATCATGATGTTTAGATTGTTTTGATATCATACATATTTTATTGATTGTAAGGTTAATACTATACTATGTTACTGAGCAAAGAACCTAGTCGGTAAACCCTAAGGTTATCGCTATCGGTTAATGAAGGCAGAATGTCTACCAAGTGAAGTTTAGTATTTACCGAGTTGCAACCGAGTAATAACAGAATGCATTGAATGAATAAAAGCATTATTTAATGAAGGAAGCTGATGAGCTGGCTATGATTAAATGATTGGTATGTCATGAATGAAGTTTTTTAAAGAATCTATGGCAAAGGAAAATCGGTAGGAAGATCTACAGCTCAGATTGAACCGCAATACCCTAGCACAAGTTCCAAGAAATGCATGAAAGTTCCTAGGTGGGGTAAAACATTTTCAGATCGAAGGATACATTGAACCTGGTCAAAGTTTGAAGATCTGATGACTATGATTGATCATGGGAAATGTGATCAAGGAGATTAAGTGGTTAGCTATTGTTTATAAATAAGGAACTGTTGATAAACAATGCATGCGGGCAAGTGTATGGACAAGGATGCTACATAGTGATTACTGAGCACAGAAGCTTGAAGACCTGTTTTGATAACAGAGTATAGAGCCCAGCAGATGGACAAGATTAGTTCTATGTCTATATTGTATTGAGCAAATAAGAATCTGCTTTAGCATTTTAGATGTGAAGTTGCAGATAGATTTTTATTACTGTTATTTTGTAAAGTGACATAAATCTCTTAACCGAGTGGACTTAACAGTCTTATTTGTAAAACCCTCTAGCAAGGTGACATTCTGATTGAGTGTTTGAAATCCTTTAACAAGGTCACTTCTAACAAGGTGAAGATCCTAACAAATCTGAGGGAAATCCCTTAACCGGGTCACATCTAGTAATGTGTTTGTAATCTTTAATAGGATTTGTTTTTAACCGAGCATACTCTAGAAGAGTATATTTCTTAGTGGATCCGAAATCCGACAGTGGTTTTTCTCTATTTGGGTTTCCACGTTAAATCTAGTGTTATGAGTGTTATGATGTTTATATGCTTTTGAGTTTGCATGTTTAGCAGTTTTGGTTATATTACTAATGTATAGGTTATCGAGGTTGAATCTGATGTTTTTATGGAACATTAAGTTTGTATGATTCACCTCCCCTCTCATATTATTAGTTTGGCATTTGTACTTAACATTAAGTATCAGAACTATCACACATTGTGGTCGCAGAGCTCTATAGTCACATTGTGGTCATAGAGCTCTGTAGCCACCAGTGTGGTCGCAGAGCTCTATAGCCACATTGTGGTCATAGAGCTCTGCAGCCACCAGTGTGGTCGCAGGCCTCTGCGGCCACACTGTGGTCGCAGAGCTCTATGGCCACCAATGTAGTCACAAACCAGGTTGCGAACCTGTGAAAGGGAGGGGGCGTGAGTTGAGCCTTGGCTCCTCCACCCTCCAACCCTAAATCCGCTAAATAAAACAAATTAAATTTTGTTTTATATTTTATATTTAATATAAACAAAAAAAATAAAACCCCAGTCTCTATTTAATTCACAGTCTCACATAGAGACAAATAATTTTTCCAAAATCTCCATGGTTTACTAAATAGTAAATTTTTGTTGAACAACCATCCAAATAAGCAAATATTTTCAAACAAAGTCATATTTGGCAAGGAATTATTTCCTACAAATCTATTCCACCAATCTGTCAAACTTCAAACTAATTTCCAATATGAAACTTAATCTGAGAACATTCAATGGGGATTTAACAGAGTTTATTGAGAACAACCAAACTTTTAAACTGGAGGTTTGATAAGAAAGCAAGGAGGGTTTGAGTTTGTGATTTCATGACAACTCTTCCATTTTCCACAAAATATAAGAGATTATTTACAAACACAACCAGATTTCATTCTAAAAAAACCATACAATCTCAATAAAACAAGAAATCAAAGAGATGAACCAGAATCCTACCTTATTTAGCATTCCTGGCAAGATCTGATGAAGAGCCCAACATGTAGCTCAAGAAATCCTTCTTTCCCAAAATGCCCAAATCTTCTCCAAAAATCCTTCTCCAAAATATTTTTCAAAAAAAATGCTCTCCAAAAATAATCCTCTCCAAAAATATTTTCAAACCTAGGTTAAATGGAGGAATGTTTGACCTAATTTCTTATTTTTTAATTTAAAATACTTTCTTTCAATTAAAATCCAAAAATCATTCTTTTCAACAAATCAAATATACTAAACTTGTTTTTCTAATAAAATTTCATTTTCTCTCTTAATTGAAATTAACCTTTCTATTTCCAAAATACCAAATAGGTTAAATTATTTCTATTTCGACTAAATTAAATCTTTCCCTTCAAAAAGCATAAACTGGATAAATTCATCATTTAAAATAACCATTAAATTGAACTTGTTACAAACATGAATAGAGCAATTTTTAATTAATGATTAATCGCGTATAAGAAACCTATTTAATTTAGTTCCTTAATTACAATGCGTAAACACACATTAAATAAAATTAAATACTTAGGATTAAATACTCAATTTTACCACACGCAAAGCACGCAACCCAATAAAGCCAACCAGATACACGACCCGTAAACCCAAACAAAAGGGAAACCAACTGACAACTGATGATGCTCACTTAAGCATGACTAGGGTAAACTGAGGGTTTTACAACCACCTAATCCAAACTCTAAGGATCAAAGAGGTACACTTAAACCTATGAATCCAGGTGAAGACGAACCTTGCACCTAGGCGGTACTGTACTTGCAATCTCCTACAACCATGAGTCACACAACCATACATACATATATGTATATATATGTATATATATATATGTATATATATGTATATATATGTATATGTCTATGTGTATATGTATAAATATGTATATATATATATATATATATATATGTATATATATATATATATGTATATATATATATATATGTATATATATATATATATGTATATATATATATGTATATATATGTATATGTCTATGTGTATATGTATATATATATATGTGTGTGTGTATGTATATATATATATATATGTATATATATATATGTATGTATATATATGTATGTATATACATACATACATATATATACATACATACATACATATATATATATAAGGAGAACAAATAAACTTACATAAGAATCAATGTAAAACACATTTACAGGTACTCACAATAACCATTATATCTGACTATAACATTTCACCATGGTCAATCAACCATCCAAGAATGCCACAAAAAAAAATGTCAACCAAGGTCAAACCGGTTTTACAAAGCTGACTAAGGTAGGGGCACTACAACATTCTTGTTTTCACAAATCAATGCCATGTCAAAAAAATCTAGTAGTAAGGGTTGACAAGTAAGCCACCATAGTTTGATACATTTAATTATCAAACACCATTTTCTTAAAAAAGCAAATGAGATTGAGAAATGGGTTCATTTTTTTATGAGGAGGGGGCCTACAACACCTGGTACTCTGAAAACCCCTAGGTCAAAGAAAAATAAGAAGGGAAAGGGGGAACCCTCAGCTACAGGCTTCCCTATATTCATAGATTTAGAAGAAATAGAAAGCCTTGTTTCTTGTGCCCTTCCTCCAAGTGATTCCCCTATTTATAGCATACAAATTGATGAAAAAGGAGAAAGAAATGAAGCAAAGAAGTTGCTCAAGTCATAGGGAGTTTTTTCTTTTATAGGATCACCTACATCTCTTGTTCCACCATCTTCTCCTTTGCATACATCCTTACCATCCAATCTAAGACAGCAAAATCCTCTATCACCTCCACCTCAAGAATCTTTCATAAGATGAGAAGGGAAATAACCTTTAATAGAAGAAGAAGAAGAGGATGGTGACAAAATCAAAGCTAGAATGGATAAAGAGGAAGAGGATCAGTTGTAGTATGCATTCATGATACTTTGGATGGAAAGGGAAATAGCTTTTACTTTGGTGTCTACATTAAAACCCTATGATATGTATGTCTTATTCTTAAGAGATCAATTCCTTAAATAGAAATTGGGTCAATTGGATTTGAAAAGGGCACTAGAATTTGAAGATGATAGGGAATTTGTGATCAATTTTATCCATAGTACCCCACCATCCAAAACTAATTGTGTGAGATTTTCAAGCATGGCTTGAAAATGGGTCACCATCCATAGTCATTATTGAACATCTATGTGGGGGAATTACAAATAAGGTCCTTTGTGTCTCTATTAAAAAATCAAATTGAGTGGGCAGATAGATTGAAAAAATATAGAGAAGCATAGAATAGGTTGGGTTTACCAATGAGGGAGAATGACCTAGAATAAATGATTGTAAAATTGAATATAAGGTTGTAACCCAAACTAAGATAACGGTTACAATTTGCAAGTAGAACCTTCAAATCAATATTGATGGTTATAGGGATGTGTGGGGGAAAAAGTGACACTAAGCAAACATGCCCTAATCTCACTTTCAACCACACACTTGTGGAATACGAAAGAGCCTAGAGGTATCACACAATTGGCTACTTCTTCTTGTGGAAGAGAGAGCCATGGGCTACCTATTAGGATTTCTATTCCTTTGTTGCAATTGAAAGATGAAATGATGCAAGTTCAATCCCTAACCCCAAAGTGTAAGTATGAACAAGATAACAAGATTGCAGAATTGAACTTAAACAATGGAAAGCTGTAAACACAAGGACAAGACAAGAATGCAAATGCGTACCCGGAGTTAAAATCTAACTAAAAATGTTCGGGACGGGGGCGTGGGCACCACTGTCCTGATTCTGCCCCGGAAACTGCTCCGGAAACTGTTGTTTTGCACTCTGGAAAAGCTGTCAAAAATGCTGAAAATGCTGTCTGTCAGGAGGACCAGGGTGCCCAGCGCCCCTATCCCAGGGACCAGGGTGCCCAGTGCCCCTGTCCTGGCAGGACCAGGGCGCCCCACGCCCCTGTCCTGGTCTTTTGCTCTGAGATTTGGTGTGAAGTTTGGTCTTCGTCTGCTTCTTCCGGATCTGTAACTTGCGGCGTCGTCCAAATTCTAAAACCTGCACTTATATCTGAAAAGGTGTGGTGGGCGGCTATATAGGGTTTTTCCTTAGTCAAACCCCCGCTTCGGTGATTTCCACCTCCACGAATAGCCAAGTTGTATTGTATTGTGTGTGCAGACCTAGTGTGTGTGCAAGGTCCTTAAATGCAAGAAAGCAAACTAGAGCAACCTAGAAAGTAAACCCTAATTGCTTGTAAATGATAATGTAAATGCTCTAAATCAAGATGCAAAGTGATCTAAAGCATGAATAAAGGATATATTGAAGCTTATGCAAAGACATGAAAACAACATGAAATCATACCCAACCCTCAAGGGAGGAGTACAAGCCAATCTTCAGTCGGTAATCTCCTATTGTTCTTCAATGTCTCCCAAGCCCTAAATGAATGAAATTGATGAATGCTTGATGGATGGATGTTGAATGTTATTGAAGTCTTCAAAGATCTGCTCTTTCGCTGCATAGAAGGTCCTCCAAAGCCAAAATTCAGATCCTTTCAAATGAAGAAAGAGAGCTCTTATATATGAAACCCTAGGTCTTAATTTCAACTTTTGGCCGACCTAGAGATTGAATCTCTCGCCAATTTCTTGGGGTTAAGCTTTATTTTATGATTGGGTCGTGCTCCTAAAATTTCGGGAAAAATGTCCGGGACCATGTGCACGCCGGGCGCCATGGTCCCGACAACTTTTCACCAAATTTTCAGGGCCGTTGGATATGATGATTTTAGAGTGAATCTCGAAGCTACAGGTGATTTCGAGATGTTTTGACCCCCGAAATCAAGCCCCCAAGTTCAAAATAGGACCTAATTAGGATTTTTGATTAAATGATGTATTGGAAGAATAAAATGAAAGGGGCACACTTTAATGGAAGGGCCCAACTTTATGATGTGGGAGATGATGAAATAGAACCGTAGACCTAATTAATTTGACTAATTAAGTGCTAAAGGGGAAATGCAATGCAAAATGCAAAATGCGCCAAGGCGGGTGCTAAACTAGGTGTGAAATTGTACCACCCTAGCAAGTGCGTACAATTTACGACGCTACAAGGGATAATGAGTTTGAATTACTGAGAAGAGCCACACAAGAATGCAAGGAAAGATATAATTCAATTCTTGTACTATTGAGAAGAAGGGAGCTCATTTCTCCAGTCAACATTAGATAGAGCATTAGAAGGGTAAGAACCATTGTTTTGATACTTGAATATTGTAGAGAGCAATGTATTGGAATGAGATTCAAACCCCCACTAACCATCATGTCATCTCCTCAGTTGAATGCACCTAATATATTACCAAATAATGCATTTGAGACTTGGAGAGAGTTCATGAGAACTTTAGATATGCTACACTCAGACAGTATACAGAGTATAGAAGGTAGCGGTTTCACTTGGTCTTATGGATAGAACAAATGAATCAAGACCTCCCAAATCCTCAATCATGAGGACATGGTTTCAAACAAGAGGGGGGGGGGATGATGGGCATATATAATATTATTTTAATTGCATGCTTTAGCAAAAGACTTACTTTATGTTTTTAATATTTTGATGATACTAGTGCTTAGGAATTGGTGATTTTTAACAACTTTTTATACTTATTCAATATAATTATGAAGTATTTAATAAATAATATCCTAACATAAATGTTTATCTTTTGGATGATTATGTTGTGAATAAATGAAAGCATGTTTTATTTTAAATAACAATTGCATTCAAAAAAAAATTGAAGTTTAAATGTGAACAGTTCCTATAATTTTCTCAAGGATTATCTTCGTTCTAAATGTCATTTTAAGTGTACTGCTCAGAATCTAAACACTTCTTCAAACTGCAACTGATGTAGAATTGTCTTCCACTCACCAAGTATGGTGAAATACTCCATTTCACAGTCGTTGAGTTCATTCCTAGAATTAATCTGGATGTCTCTAAATATCCTTGAAAGCTCCAAGCCGATCTTATTATTAAACTCAATTCTCAATTCTTCTTAGTTAGCCAATAGTTAGAACTTATTGTTTCAGTTTTCAAATAAGGTCATCATATTAAATGACCAAGTAGTACTTTAGGCTACTCTATCAATTTTGTAATTTGAATTCATTCTATAACATTTTCCCTCTAGTTGAAAACTTTGTAGTTTGCCCCTCCTGGGGCCCATTTGAATGAAATTAAGCAGCTTCTGATCTAGTAGAACATTTTAGGATCCATCTAGAAGGAAAAGAAAGGCCCATTAGACCAAAGGGAGGTGATATTTATGTGTTTGATGTGTTATTTCATTTTTGTCATTAGCATTATTTCATTACTATGTTTTGTAGCTAAATTTGGAATTGTTAGTTAAGTTACAGTAGTTATCTTGCTTTATAGTTTTCCCTGTTAGGGTTTCAAGCAGATCCGAAGCAAATATGAACTAACAATTATATGCAGATTTAAATACAAAAGATAAAGAAATAAAATAGGACACAGATAACACAGAGATTTAACATGGTTCACCCAGAATGGGTTACGTACACCATACACAGCCATCCAATCTTTCTTATTATCCAGCAAAAAAGGTACATCAACCTTGCAATGCCTTAAGCATCCCAGCCACTTATAACATGCATTTTTAGGGCAATAAACAAAGTCGGCCTTTTTAGGGTTTTATTACAATGTCAGTTTTCATCAACGAAAAATGGCAAAAAAAAAATTTCTCAAGGGCTGCCGCCCCTGAACCCCTGCCCGGGGCCCAGCTCAGCCCCGGACCCCAATGAGGATACGTGCTGAGTGTACAGTACTTTGCCGATCAATCACCACATTTCAACAATCTCCCACTTGGAGACTAATCAGGCTCCACACCGAACAATCTCCCACTTGGAGACTGATACTACATGACACCACTGTACATGCAACATCCACTGGATAAAACACTAGGACTTGACTAGTATAAATTCCACAATTATCAATCAAGAAGACCAACAGAAACTGATGAAGAAATCAGCTTCTCCTATGGAACTGCCTTTGTGAACATATCGGTAGCATTCTCACTTGTGTGAATCTTCTCAAGCCGTAACTGACCCTCCTACAAAATAGTCCGGATGAAGTGGTACCTGAGCTAAATGTGCTTTGTCCTTGAATGAAAAGCAGAGTTCTTTACAAGATGAATGGCACTCTGGCTATCAGTATACAATGGGCTATCCTCTTGTGTCTGACCCAATTCCTTTAGAAAATATTGCAACCAAATCATCTCCTTGCTGGCTTCTGTAGCAGCAACATACTTAGCTTCAGTGGTTGAAAGTGCAACAACCTTTTGCAGCCTAGAAATCCAACTGACTGTAGTTCCCCCTATAGTAAAAACATACCTTGTAGTACTCCTCCATGAATCAATATCACCCACTAGATCAGAGTCAACAAATCCACTCAAAGCAACATTAGATCCTTTGAAACATAATGTCTTCGTAGTAGTTCCTTTCAAATACCGAAGAATCCATTTCACAACATTCCAATGTTCCATACCTGGATTACTCATAAACCTGCTCACAACTCCCACTGCATGTGCAATATCTGGCCTTGTGCATACCATTGCATACATCAAACTACCAACAGCTGATGAATATGGGATGTTAGACATTTTATTAACCTCTTCCTGTGCCTTTGGGCACATCTCCTTAATCAATTTGAAATGACTAGCCAAAGGTGCACTAACTGTTTTTGCATCCTGCATGTTAAATCTTTTCAACACCTTCTTTATATACTCACTTTGGGACAAATTCAAGGTTCTATTTTTCCTATCCCGTGTAATCCTCATACCGAGAATTTGCTTAGCTGCACCCAAATCCTTCATAGCAAATGACCTAGCTAATTTCTGTTTAAGATCATTTATATGTTGCATGTTAGACCCAGCAACAAGCATGTCATCAACATAAAGCAACAGGATAATATAACTGCCATTATCAAATCTCTTAAAATATACACAATGATTAGAATGACATCTATGATAACCGTGTTCAGCCATGAAACTATCAAATTTTAAATACCATTGTCGGGGTGCTTGCTTTAGGCCATACAGACTTTTCTTCAACCTGCACACCAAGTTCTCCTTACCTTTGACCTCATATCCCTGTGGTTGCAACATATAAATTTCCTCCTCCAAATCTCCATGGAGAAAAGTTGTTTTGACATCTAATTGTTCAAGATGTAAATCATCTGCAGCCACAAGACTAAGTACAATTCTAATTGAAGTCATTTTTACAACTGGAAAAAATATTTCATCATAATCTATACCCTTTTTCTGTGCAAAACCTTTTACCACAAGTCTGGCCTTATATCTTTTCTGACCTCCTTCCTCCTCCTTCAGCTAATAAACCCATTTTTTAGGCAAGGCTCTTTTTTCTGCAAGTAAAGGGACTAAGTCCCAAGTCTTATTTTTCATCAAGGAGTCCATCTCCTCTTTCATGCCTAGCTCCCACTGTTGTTTGGCATCTACCTGCATTGCTTCTTCATATTCTTCTGGTTCACCAAAATCCGTTAATAAAATAGAATAAAAAGAAGCAGAAAATCTTTCAGGGGGTCTACTTGTCCTCGTAGAACGTCTAACACTTGCAGGATTTTGTGGGACAATCTGTTGTTGCTAAGCATCAGGTACCTATGGCATTTCATTTTTAGGAATCTCATCCAACACCACATATTCTTGTTTTTCTTGTTCATGCTTCTTTTCCTGCATCTGTTCTTTATACATAACCTTCTCATTGAATATAACATCTCTACTTCTAATTATTTTCTTATTTTCAAAATCCCATAACCGATAGCCATATTCATCTATCCCATATCTAATGACGGTAGATTTTTGAGATTTAGCATCAAGCTTGGTTCTGTTTTCTTTATCAACATGGACAAAAGCTTCGCAACCAAAAGTTTTTAGAAAAGAATAATTTATTTTTTTACCAGTCCATGCCTCCTCTGGAATACCACCATCCAAAGGGGTTGAAGGTCCTCTATTTATCAAATAGACAGCAGTATGTACAGCATCTGCCCAAAAATGTAAGGGCAATCCATCATGCAATCTCATGCTCCTCGCATGTTCCATGATGTTCCTATTCATTCTCTCTGACACACCATTTTCCTGTGGAATTCCTGGAACTGTCTTCTGCTTTCAAATCCCATTTAAAGAACAATAATCTTCAAATGCTTTGCTGCAATACTCACCTCCATTATCTGATCTGAGACACTTCGACTTTTTTCCTGTCTCATTCTCAACCAAAGCTTTTCATTTCTTAAAAGTTTCAAAAACATCTGATTTTTGTTTTAGAAAATATACCCATGTTTTTCTGGTTGAGTCATCAATAAAATAACATAATAACAAGAGCCACCAAGAGATGATACCTGAGTCGGTCCCCATACATCTGAATGTACAAGCTCTAACTTCTCACTCTTCTTCTCTTTCCCAACCTTGAGAAATCTGACTCTTTTTTGTTTACCATAAACACAGTTTTCACAAAACTCTAAATCAATCTTCTTTAGTCCTGGCAATAGATTTTTAGAGTGAAGGATTTTCATCCCTTTCTCACTCATGTGCCCAAGCCTATGGTGCCACATTATCGAATCTGTTCTTGCAACATTTATTGTTGTTGTCCCTGCAGTAACTTTATCTATAGTAGCTAAGGTAGAGTAAGTGTTACCAGTACACAGATATAATGTGTCTACCTTCGCACCTTTAGCTACTACTAATGATCCTTTAGTGGCCTTCCACATACTGTCTGAGAAGGTAACTATGCAACCTTCACTACCTAGTTACCCTGCAGAAATTAAATTTCTTCTTAAATTAGGAACATGTCTTACCTCCTATAGAAACTAGTCATTACCATTCTGCAACTTGATCTTTATCTTTCCTTTTCCAACAATTTGACAAGGCTCATCATCACCCAAATATACCTATCCAAAATCACCTTGAACATAATCTAGAAAATATTTTCTATGGGGTGTAGCATGAAATGAAGCCCCAAAATCTATTACCCAGGAATCATTAACATTATCCAAACATAAGATTAAAGCATCTTGTAAAGTATTACTTGAAATATTAGCTTCCTTACTGTCATTTTCATTTTTGTCTCCTTCTTTGTTTTTCTGAGACCAACAGTCTTTCTTTAGATGACCAGGCTTTCCGCAATACCAGCAATCTTTCTTTCCTCTAGATTGAGAGCGTCCTTTCTTTGACTTCCCTCGTGACTTCTCATTCCCAGGGCCTTTTCCTCTTTCCTTTGATCTTCCTCTGTTCTCCACATTCAAAACACTACCCGATGATGTTGGAGTCTCACCTATGCTTTTCCTTCACATTTCCTCGCTTAGGATAACACCAACAATATCATCAAATACCAAAGTATTTTTACCAGAGACAGAGTTACTTACAGTCATAACCAAGCTATTCTAGCTTTCTGGCAAAGAACATAAAATCAAGAGAGCCCTAACCTCTTCTGCAAAAGTAATTTTTACCAAAGACAATTGACTGGTAATTGTATTAAATTCATTTAAGTGCTCCGCTCTAGATCCTCCCTCACTCATTTTCAAATTAAACAAACGCTTCATAAGAAATACCTTATTCGAAGCCGAGGGTTTCTCATACAGCTTAGCCAATGTTGCCATCAAATCTACAGTCATTTTTGCTTCTGTTATATTGAATGCTACAGACGACGCAAGGCACAATCGAATGGATCCCAATGCCTTTCTATCTAAAATGTCCCACTCTTCATCTGATATTGTGGTCGGTTTCTTTGCCTTTCCTTCCAATGGCCGCCACAAATCCTTTTGATACAGGCAATCCTCCATCTGCATTTTCCATAACTGATAATTCTGGCCGTTAAACTTTTTGACCTTGAATTTGGAATCCTCCATTGCTCCCACTCAAATCTGAAAGTCCTACCAATTTACAGAAAACCTCGCTCTGATACCAATTGTTAGGGTTTCAAACAGATCTGAAGCAAATATGAACTAACAATTATATGCAGATTTAAATACGAAAGATAAAGAAATAAAATAGGACACAGATAACATAGAGGTTTAACGTGGTTCACCCAGAATGGGTTACGTCCACCATACACAGTCGTCCAATCTTTCTTATTATCCAGCAAAAAAGGTACATCAACCTTGCAATGCCTTAAGCATCCCAACCACTTATAACATGTGTTTTTAGGGCAACAAACAAAGTCGGCCTTTTTAGGGTTTTATTACAAAGTCGGACCCCAGCGAGGATACGTGCTGAGTGTACAGTACTTTGTTGATCAGTCACCACATTTCAACATTCCCAATCATTAGGATTTGTAACATGTTTAAGATAAAATAATTTCTTTCAAATGTGTTGATTAAGTTAGTGATTAATTTAGTACAGGAATGCAATGATAAATCTTAATTCAAGTCTGAATTGATACAATAAAATGGAGTTATTTTTATTTCATGTAGTGTGTGATTTACTTTTTTGAAATAATAGTTTTGGATTAAAGCAAAAACAAGTTTTGAAGGGACCCTAAAACCCTTTACAAAAATATTCTAAGAGAGTTAGAATCAGAGGTTACCATAAATCCAAAACAACATAGGCTACAAAAGATAGACATTACAAACAACAGCCAAAGAGACAGCAAAAGCCCAGACGGGCAGCAAAAACCAGCAAAGAGGAAAAAACACAGGTTCAGCAAAACAGAGATAGCACCAAGCACAAACAACAGAGCCATGGACCCAGTTACATGAAGTTCTTGAGGGTCTCAACCAACTCAGCCTCAAGGACACTCATATTTTCAGCAGCAGATTTTATTTCTTTGTAGTCCACCTTCTGAATGGTTGTCTTCTTCTTCATGTTGCCATGAGTCCTCTTGTTGGGTCCTTCTTCAGCCTGAGTCACATTAGTTTCATCTCCAATGGTAACAATAGACCTTTCTTGCTACTCCCAACTATGCACCATAACAGTCATAACATCGACAGTATTCTTCATGATCTTGTGGTTGTTCGACATGATAGTCTTAAGCATAGCCTAGCTCTTATTGTATCCCTCTTCTACATTGAAAATGCGGTCTTCAAACTTTTTCTTTATCTAATCAACCCCTTCACCTATACTTTTAGTGCATTTCAGCACCAACTTCTTCTCCTATGTCGTCCACTGCCTCACATCCATCTGATTGCTTTGATCATTCCCAACATGGATGGGCTCCATTTTACTACCCAGGTCTCTCTGATTGAGTCTAACTTGTTTTAACTCATAAAACATTCATTTAAACATGTTTAATGTATCAATTGCATGCTCCTGAGCCATACCCAACACATTCTCATAATCTTTCTTTTTATCACTAATCTCAGTACATTTTGGGTGAAGGTCCTCATAAACCACCACACCCACATTGCCAGAATCATGGGATGGGGAATGAGGGGTTTAGAGATTATGGTTGTTCGGCTCCTCTCTATATTTTTTCTCACTCGAAGGATCCTCAGGACTAGCTTTGGTGACATTGGAAGCAGGGGAATCATTTCCAGTTGAGGTGGAAGAGGAAGAAACCATAATATTCTTTTGATGTTTTTTACCCTTGCCTCCCGTAGGATTGGTATTCACAAATTTCTCAAGTTTAACTTTTTTCAGAGGGGGATGGGACTCATCTTCAGAATTAGACCCAGACTCATCAGCACCTGAATCACCTGCACTAGTATCCTCTTTAGAAGAGGTATGAATATAGTCATCAGGGGAAGGAAGGGCACATAAATAAGAGTCAATAAGGACAAGAAGTCCTTCATGAAATATAGGGAACTTAGAGGGGTTCTTCTTGTGGTCTTTAAAATTGGCTCTTAGGATAGACATCGGATAAAATGGGAAAGTGGTACAGAAGCACCTACCTATGAAGGAATGAGCTAGGAACAAGATTATTTTATGTTAATTAGAAGAAATGTAATAAGACCCTATGGGTCATTTTTGTAATTCAATGTCCTAGGAGTGTGACAAGTTTGTCCATGTTTGGGTCAAATTGTCATCTAGGGTCTAGTAGATCAAATTGAGTCAATAAGGATCACAATGGTCTAAACTGAGGGATCAAGTGACCACATCTATTTGAGTCATTTTTGATGTTTTAGAACCAAATGTAATCATTTTGGGGGACTATGACAATCTATATTCTAAGTTGGTCGAATTATGCAAAAGTTGTCATATTGTCAATTTGTTGTCTTGATAATTTTGTACTTTTTGTAAGTTGTGATTCTCCAACGGCCAGTTTGGTTTGAAAAATAGTTGGAGGAGCTTTTGGTCATTTGGGAAACACATTTAAAGGCCCCAAACATCAAAGAATGTATGTTGGTTGTGTTGGTTGATTTGGAAAGAGATTTGAAGCATCAAGAACTGTTGGAAACTTGGAAAAATTGTCTAATTTATGTTGATTGTATATTGAAGGTGGATTGGTAAGGATTATCATGGCATAGATCCTATAAATAGATTGTTTTACCTTTTTTTTTCTTTCTATGTGAGTTCTTGAAGTGATTGTTGCCCCATTCTACAAGCAAATCTCTATTGGGCAGCCTAAAACCCTTAAACCCCTAGGGTTTGACTGCAATAATGGGTTTTGGCCTATCAATCCTTAACAAAACACTCACTCGTTATAAGAGATTATAGGCCACTATATCATATGTCAATACCAAAATCCATTAAGAGGATACAACAGGGTGAAGAGGATGAAGAACTAACCCTAGGTCTGGCATCTCTATGTGACAGACCGGTTTGATGAGTGCAGTACGTGAGAATTCAGTGGTAGAGCACTGAAAAAGGGTTTGAATGTGGTAGAAGAGTACTTTGGAGTTTTACATGAGATTTAATGCTCAGTGATGGTGACCCATTAGGAGAAACAAACTAGTTTGGGAAAGGCATTCAATCAAATAGGTCTGAAAGCCCTATTAGGTCTATTAGTGCAGCACTAGTTGGGATATCAGCAAGTTGATCCAGTATCGAAAACTAAGATATTTTTTAGAACTCCCAAAAAGGTATCTAAAAACATAACTTGTTTGTCTAGATCCTTAGGGTGTCAAAATTTATTACTCGATTCCCTCAAAAGGAGGCCTAATAGCAATTGGTTCAGGTTTGTGGGCGAGTTAGTCAAAATTGATGTTTCAGTGGATCTAAACCATGAAATCTTGTTTCATTTGTGTTAAGGTATTGTGAGAACACACCTCCAAGGATTTTTGTATTTAATTGGTCAAGTGCGTCATTCAAACCCTTAAGCCTAGTAGTAGCCCACTCATTGTATGCAAGGGTGTGTGTAGCCACACAAGAACTTAAGAAGTGTTAGTTGTCTATAAGTGGACATAGTGGAGCCTTGGGGTTTTCCAAGGTGTTTTTTGGTTTCATTGAACCATTTCTTGATTTGGTGTTGTGTAAGGATCTTTGGAAACAGGGAGTACCAGTTGAGTTTGTGAGCCTTAAAGATTGACTAGTTAAGGTTAACCTCCTTCTAGTTTGTTGTTGCCTCCTCATCATATTGGTATCAGAGAAAGATTTTGAAGATCACTTGGGTAGTGTGGTCTTAGTGTATGTCAGAGAAAGAGATTGAAATAGGGGCTAACTGAATTACTCCTAAGAATATGTCACAAGATGAGGTGAAGAAGTTGATCAAAGAGATGTTTGAGTCCAAGCTTGAAGAATTGAAAAAGACTAAGGATAAGGAAGATGGAAGTGACACCGATGAAGAAGGGGATAAAGAAGATGGGGAATTCTCTAAGAGGGTAGAGGAGATACCTACAGATTAGAGGGCATTTTTAGATGTTTTGAGGTCAAACAATAGGGACACCATTGATGGGCTACCTATATATAGTGGAAGTATGGGAGCAAAAGAGGCGATAGACTGGATTGAGGTATTGACCAGTCATTTTGAGTACAAAGAAATCCCTGAAGATAAGAGGGTTAAGTTGGAAAAAATAAAGGTTGAAGGGGTCTGCCCTTACATGGGGGAACTATGTACAAGAAGAGAGAGTTAAGGAGGGAAAAAGTATGTTAACCTCCTGGTAAAGGATGAAAGCTAAAGTCAAGCCACAATTCATGCCCATTGACTATGAAGTGCAGATGTATAGAAAATGGAAAAACCTCAGACAGAGAGACCTTGATGTGGATGCATATATGGAGGAGTTTCATAAACTCAGTCTCAGATCAAAGAGACAAGAAGAAGAATTCGAGAAAGTGGCCAGGTACTTGAACAGCGTAAGGATGAATATCCAAGATGAGATAAGCATCTTGGCATTGGAGACAATTAACAAGTGTTTTCAGTTGGCCCTAAGGGCATAAGAGAAACTAAAGAGAAGGAGTGAGCAGAGTAATAGAGGTAAAGGAGGGGAAGTTTCAGAGGTAGAGGTGGTTTTGGAGGAAGAGGTCCTAACCAAAGGTCTAATGGTGAGTCTATCCAAGGAGAGAAAGTTTGAGACTCAAGTAGCAGAGGAGGATACCGTGGGAGAATACCTAATGTAAGAGGCGGGACAAATGGATCAAGGAGAGGATCCAAGTTCTCTAGTATGAGATTCTATAACTGCAATCAGATGGGGCACCTGGCCTACAAGTGTCCAAAGAAGGCCTTAACTTCTCATGGTGGTGAGAGGAGAACCACTTTGACTCAAGAAGATGCAAGGAGTGTGACATCTACTGAATTGAATTTGATATCAGAGATCAGAGAGAACCTGATGATCAAGAGGACACTACTCAAGGATCCAGTGAAGACTGAGCCACCCCAAAGGAATGCTTTGTTTAGAGTCAACTGCAAGATTCTAGGTAATGTTCGTTAAGTCATCATAGATTTGGGATCTATTGATAACATTGTATCTTTGGAAGCAGTAAACAAGTTGAACTTGGACAGAATACCCCAAAGTTGTCCATATAGAGTCATTTGGTTGAACAAAGGGCAACACATACTCATTAATGAACAAGCATGGGTAGAGTTCAGTATTGGGGCGTATAAGGATAAAATTTTGTGTGACATCCTTCCAATGGATGCTTGCCATCTTTTTCTTGGCAGACCATGGCAGTTTGATAGAAAGGCTCATCATGATGGAGAAAAGAATGCTTACTCCTTCCAAAAGGATGGTGTGAACTTTAGGATACAGTCAGTGGTAGAAGGGGATCCACAACATGTAGGATCTAGTGTGATGATGGTAGGGGGAAAATAATTCCTTGATACACTACAAGAGGAAGGTGGAGTAGGTTTTGCTTTGATTATGAAGCCCAAGGAAGAAAGGAAGAAGGGTGTGAGTGAGTTAGTACCTAAGGAGGTCTGGGAACTACTAGACCGGTACAAAGGAGTGGTTGTGGAAGATATACCTAATTTCCTGCCACCTATTAAAGATATTAGTCATCAGATTGACCTCATACCGGGAGCAGTACTTCATAACAAGGTAGCATATAAAATGACCCACAGTAGAATGAATAGATAGATAGGCAAATTCAAGAGCTCCTAGATAAAGGTTTGATAAGAAAGATCCTTATCCCATGTGCAGTGCCTACTATTTTAGCCCCAAAGAACGATGGGAAATGGTGGTTTTGCACTGATTCTAGGGCTATCAATAGAATGACCATCAGATATAGATTTCCTATTCCAAGGATAGAGGACCTAATGGATTATTTAGGGAGAGCTACCTATTTCTCTAAAATTGACCTCAAGAGTGGGTACCATCAGATAAGGATAAAAGATGGGGATGAATGGAAGACTGCATTTAAAATCAATGAAGGGTTGTATGAATGGCTTGTTATGCCTTTTGGTCTTTCAAATTCCCCTAGCACCTTTATGAGACTAATGAATGAAGTGTTGTAGGAGTTTATAGGAAAATTTGTGGTAATTTGCCTTCAAGGTATATTGCTTTTCAATAAGAACAAGGAGAAGCAGTTGAAACACTTGAAGGTAGTCTTGAAGCGGCTACAGAAGAAGAAGAAGATGATAAATTTAGAAAAGTGTGACTTCATGAAGTAGGAATTGGTGTACTTAGGTTTTGTCATCTCTAAGCGTGATTTGAAGATGGATTCTTCCAAGGTAGAGGCTATTCTAAACTGGCCTACACCTAAGACAGCTAGAGAGGTAAGAAGTTTTCATGGTTTGGCAACATTTTATAGGAAATTCATTAGAAATTATAATGATATTTGTGCACCTATGTTGGAAACCATCAAGGGCGGTGGTAAGGTGAAGTTTGTGTGGACCAAAGAAGCAGATAAGAGTTTTGAGTGTTTAAAATAGAAAGTTTCCAAGTACCGAGTCCTAGTATTGCCGGATTTTAGTAAGGTTTTCACCATTGAATATGATGCAAGTGGTTTCGCTATAGGATTAGTATTGATCCAAGAGGGGAGATCGATGGCCTTTTTCAGTGAAAAAATAAATGAAGATTTAGATTTTTACGCCATGGTGCAAGCTCTAAAAAAGTGGAGGCATTACTTGCTTCCTAAGGAGTTTATTGTGTATACTGACAATCATGCTCTTACTTTTTTGAATGGACAGGAGAAACTCAGTCATAGACATATGAAATGGGTTGAAAGTCTTCAAGTATACACCTTCATCATCAAGCACAAGAAAGGGGTAGCCAATAAGGTTGCAGATGCTCTAAGTAGGAGGGTGCTGATAGAGAAAAAAGTATAGTTGCAGAGTATGGGTGTTGAAGCAATCAAAGGATTGTATGAAGAGGACCAAGATTTCAAGGAAGTATATAAGGTATGTTGTGAGTTTGCAAATTCTTTTCATGGATAATTTTCTGACTACACCTTGTGGGATGGTCTTTTGTTCAAGGGATGTCAGTGATTTATCCCTGGATGTTCAATGAGGGATAATGTAGTAAAGGAGAAACATAGTGGTGGTTTAAGAGGTCAATTTGGGCTAAATAAGACTTTGGATCTAGTTAGGAGATTTTACTTTTGGTCAAAAATGCAGACTGATATCAACAAGTTTTTGGAGAGTTGTATTGTGTGCTAGAGAGAAAATGGGGTCTCAACCAATGCAGGACTATACCAACATTTACCTATACCAAGTAGACCATGGGAAATTTTGAGTATGGACTTTGTGATGGGATTACCCAAGACAAAGATAAGTCAGGACAGTGTGTTTGTTGTGGTAGACAAGTTCAGTAAGATGGCTCACTTTATTCCTTGCAAAACCACAAATGATGCTAGCTATATTGCAGGATTGTTTTTCAAAGAAATTGTTAGAATCCATGGGTTTCCTTTGAGTATTGTTTATGACTAGGACAACAAGTTTGTAGGGCATTTTTGGAGAGCCTTGTGGAAGAGGTTGGGTACAAATTTGTCTTTTAGCTCAGCCTATCACCCTCAGACAGATGGCCAAACTGAAGTTGTGAATAGGTCATTGGGAAATATTCTTAAATGTTTGACAAAGGATCATGGAAGTAGTTGGGATGTGGCAATACCTCAGGCAAAGTATGCCTATAATGATTCAATAAACAGGAGTACAGGTCTGAGTCCTTTTGAGATTGTCTATGGTAGTCATCCAAGAGGATTTTTTGAATTGAGAGATGTCCAAGGGTTGGACAAGACGAGTGGACATGCTGATGAATTTGTAGAGGCTATGAAAGTGGTGCATCAACAAGTCAGAAATACCCTACAACAGAGCAGTCAAAAGGTTAAAGCAAGAGTGGATCAGAGAAGGAGATGTTGGCATTTTTGATGTTTATGTTGTGATTGTCATTGATGGACACACACTTGTATTGAGATCCCCTTTATATGTATGAGCCAGAGCTCAATCAGTATTTGTTCCAAGCAATATGTTGTATTCTAGTCTTTAGACTATTGGTGATTTTGTAGAATGTGTTTCCCAGTCTGAAGCGGTATGTCGACCCCAAGCGGTTCGTAGATCTCAAGCAATACGAGGAAGCAAAGCAGCATAACACATTCTTACCAGTCTTCATTTTTGTCAAACCGGCAACCGGTATTTTGTATGAATAGGTAATACTCTGTGATGAGTTACCAACCGGCATTTTGTGATGAGTTACCAATCCATCGATTAATTGACAGTGTCGACACACTGATGGTGCTTTTTGTGTCGTGTTACTGAGTATGTCTAGATTCATTGAACCTAGGAAATTATAATGTAATCCTATTGGACTGACATAAAATCAGATTCCTTTAAAAGGACATCATGTCTAGGGTTTTAGGTTGTTGCTGAAAGGGTTTATGTTATGCTAAGGTTTAAGGTGATTGTTGAGTTGTTGAAAGAGCGATCTTATCTGAGAAGATCAAGTTGTAACTGAGAGAGAGATAGAGAAGACTGAAGTAATGATGGATGCATTAGCAGTGACCTATACTGGATCTAACCAAGCAGTCTATGCTATTAGATAGATCAAACACTTGTTGATTACTCACATCTTTGACAAGTCTGTAACCCTTAATTGGGTAGGCCCAAAGCCTTTGTAAAATCCTCTAACAAGGTGGTTCACCTCTGTGAATCTAAAATCCTCTAGCAAGGTATTCTTTAATCGGACTTATCTCCTAACAGAGATTGAGATTCCTAACAGGATCTCTTCTGGTGAAGAACATTGTAAGACCTTAACCGGTCTGGTTTCTATTCTGCAGATAGTGACTTGTGAGTTCCATCTCACCGTGGTTTTTCCCATTTGGGTTTCCACGTCAAATATCTTGTGTTATGGTTGTATTGCTTTTGTGGATGAATGCTTTACTTGCATTTTGGTTTGCATGTGTGATAACCAGTCTGTCTGTTAAACTGTTTTACCGATTTATCTTCAGACTATTTAAGTGTTTGAGTACAGAGTTTTTTGGCATACTAATTCACCCCCCCCCCCCTCTTAGTATTCATCAGGAGAGATGTGTATTATCAAGTGGGTGACCTGGTAATGGTTCATCTTAGCAAGGATAGGTTTCCCAAGGGAATCCATAGAAAGTTAATGATGATAAGGATTGGACCTTGTAAAATTTTGGCTAAATATGGTCCTAATGCTTACAAAATTTAAATCCCTGATGATATTGCCATTTCATCTATATTTAATGTGTTTGATCTAACATTGTATAGGAGTCCTACTGCAGGAGAATGTGCAGGTGAATTTGTTCAGGAAAGTGAGGAATGGATAAAGCACTTACCACCTAAGGAACCGCCTAAGATGGAGTGCATTTTGGATAGCAGGGAAGCCAAGAAAACAAGGCACAAGACCTATTTTGAGAAATTATTCAAATGGTAGGGCCTTCCTGACTTAGAAGCTACATGGATGTTGGAAGAAGATATCAAAAAGAAGGGTGGTGATTTGCAGCAATTAGTCTCTAAGAGGACTTGAGACAAATTTCACCCGAGGAGTATGGTGCAGGTTCACCTACTTATGAAGGCATCAGCTAGGAACAAGATGATTTTCTGTTAGTTATAATAAATGTAATAAGACCTTGTGGGTCCTTTTTTTAATTCAATGTCCTAGGAGTGTGACAAGTTTGTCCATGTTTGGGTCAAATTGTCATCTAGGGTCTAATAGAGAAAATTGAGTCAATAAGGGTCACAATGGTCTAAATTGAGGGATCAAGTGACCACAAGTCTATTTGAGTCACTTTTTATATTTTGGAATCAAATGTAATCATTTTGGGGGACTAGGACAGTCTAGAGTCTAAGTTGCTCGAATTATGCAAAAGTTATCATATTGTCAATTTGTTGTCTTGACAGTTTTGTACTTTTTGTAAGTTGTGATTCTCCAACAGTCAGTTCGGTTTGAAAAATAGTTGGAGGAGGTAGTGGTAATTTTGGAAACACCTTTAAAGGCCCCAAAATCGAAGAATTTATGTTAGTTGTGTTGGTTGATTCGGAAAGAAATTTGAAGCATCAAGAACTGTTGGAAACTCGGAAAAACCATCTAATTTATGTTGATTGTATACTGAAGGTGGATTGGTATGGATACTCATTGCATAGATCCTATAAGTAGGATTTTTTACCTTTTTTTTTTTTCTATGTGAATTCTTGAAGTTATCATTGCCCCATTCTACAAGCAAATCTCTACTACGTAGCCTAAAACCCTTAAACCCCTAGGGTTTGACTGCAATAATGGATTTTGGCCTATCAATCCTTAATTGAACACTCAACCATTATAGGAAATGATAGACCACTATATCATATGTCATTATCAAAATCCATTAAGATGATACAACAGGGTGAAGAGGATGGAGAACTAACCCTAGGTCTGGCATCTCTATGTGATAGATCGGTTTGATGAGTGCAGTGCATAAGAATTGAGTGGTAGAGAACTGAAAAAGGGTTTGAATGTGGTAGAAGAGTACTTTGGAGGTTTACATGACATTTTATGGTCAGTGATGGTCACCCATTAGGATAACCAAACCAGTTTGTGAAAGCCATTCAGTCAAATAGGTCTGAAAGCCCTGTTAGGTCTGTTAGTGTAGCACTGGTTGGGATATCTACAAGTTGATCTGGTATCAAAAACTGAGATATTGTTTAGAACTCCCAAAAGGGTATATGAAAAAATAGATTTTTTTTCTAGATCCTTAGGGTGTCAAAATTTATCACCTGATTCCTTGAAAAGGAGGCCTAATAGCAATCGGTTCAGGTTTCTAGGTGACTGAGTCAAAATTGATGTTCTGATGGATCTAAACCATGAAATCATGTTTCATTTGTGTTCAGGTGTTGTGAGAACACCCCTACGAGGATTTTTGTATTTAATTGGTCAAGTGGGCCATTCAAACCCTTAAGCCTAGTAGTAGCCCACTCATTGCATCCAAGGGTGTGTGTAGCCACACAAGAACTTGAGAAGTGTTAGTTGTCTGTAAGTGGACATAGTGGAGCCTTGGGGTTTTCCAAGGTGTTGTTTGGTGTCTGAACCATTTCTTGAATTGGTGTTGTGTAAGGATCTTTGGAAATAGGGATTATCGGTTGAGTATGTGAGCCTTATAGGTTGGTTGGTTAAGGTTAACCTCCTTCCGAGCTTTTGTTGCCTCCTCATCAGAAAGACATCTTGACTCCATGATGAAAATGATTCATTATCATAAAATGATGCCCATACACTCTTGTAAAATGACCATCTAAAGTGAGGTATTCCATAATTATCTTTAATACCTTCTGCCAGAAGGGCTTGAACACCAGGATGGAGTAGTAATTTCATCTCTCTCTGCTTCCTTCTTGGGAAAATCCTTTACAACCTGTTCTATATATGCTTTGTCCCTGTAATATTTTATGTCATCACTGGAAATCCCATTGACTTGGGGAATGAGGTTTTCATCCACCAGAACTTTTGACCCATGGAGAACAATGGTCTCGTCCTTCCAATGCTTATCAAAGTAATTTGTAACATCCTTGTTACAGCCCTGGGGCCTCTCAATATAAGAGGTAAAACCCCCTTTCTCAAAAATCCTCCACGGCTTATGTTCCTTCTTTAGATTCACACAACTAGGAGGTTCAATCCTTTTCCTAGTGCCCCCCATTTTCAAATTCTCTCAATCACTCTCAGAACAATCGGCTTGCAGAACAAAAAACAAAGCCCAAACAATGCCAATAATTGCCCACAAAACGTGCAGGATGAAATTGCACTTAGTGTAATGTTGTCTCTTGCCACCTGCCTTAATCAGAAAGGTTTCAATCTTTCTAGAATCACTCTGAGTCATTATAGCTCAGGTCATCATTAATGTTACTTCCTCGGCTTTGGTCATGAAGCAAATGCATCACAAAATCCAAGTCCAACCCGTCACCATTGGTCCTGCTCAACTGACTCTTACTCATGACCCCTTTATTAGCAAGATAGTATGTCGCCGCATTAGCTTGTCTATACACATGGGATATAATGCATTTATCAAAAGTTTAAGCTATATCCCTAGCTTTTTTAATCCACATTTCAACATTCCACAATGGTTTAGAGGTACCCCTTAGGTAGTTAATAATATTTTTTGAATCCCCTTCCACCCAGACACAAATAAAGTTATGATATTTAGAAATAATTAAGCTTTGATAGGCCCATATGTCTTTGGCAATATGGTTGGTCTGAATTACCAAGGGGAGCACCACCATTGAAATAAAATTGCCATCGTGATCTCGCAACACTCCCCCGCAACCAACCGGGCCAGGGTTCCCTTTGGCCGCCCTATCGAAGTTGATTTTGGCCCACCCTTGGGGAAGTAATTTCTAGCTAATGTTTATTATTTTATTTAGCTTAAGCTTGGATGTCTAAAAGAGATGGTTTAATTCCCTAGCATTGGCGACTCTGACCTCACAATCATTAACATTACCATTCTGATTTTGACTCTTGGCACTCACTATAGAAAGATTATCATTAATGGCCCTAGTGACCTTCTTGAAGACAATTTCAAGCTGAAGATAAATCTCCTTAAAAATTCTATTATTACACTCTTTCCATAAACCCCATGCCAAATGAGGAAACACAAAGGAGTTTTGAAATAACAGTTAGTGATGTCTTTTTGAAAAGCATAGAATAGGAATCTTTATATTAGCAAGTGTAATTAGGTTTTATTTCTACAATTGTAGTATAGATATAATTCATGCAATAAGATTTAGATTTAATTTCTTGCAAGGGTGTGTTAGGTAGTGAACATCATTGTTTCAAGCATAAATAAAGGTTTGAGTAAGGGTAATTGTTCTAGTACTTGTATGCAAGAATTAGTGGTGTTAGTTGATTAATTAGAAAGACAAGAAACTAGCATACCAATGAAACATTAGATATAAAGACTAACTTAGTTAACTAGTTAAACAAGATAATACTTCAAAATGTGTCTCATTGGTCTCTATCTCATAGGATTCATTAAGCCATGGTTGCTCTCAGATCATTGAGCAACTAACTTTTGGAATGACAACTCCAAGAGTGAGTGATAATGGATTAAAATGATCTATATGCAACATGCACCTAACATCTATGTGAATATGATAAGCTTACTAAGATAAATATTAGTTATGATAATGAAACTAACAAGCTATGTTAACATGATATATGCTAAATATGAGAAAATGGTATACTAATATGCTTCTAAATGATTAAGATGATGATTAACAAAGAGAGGCAATGCTTGATGAAGTAGACTATAATATAGATGCATGAAAACTTTGATGATGTTAATGAGAGAAATTAGGCCTAAATATAGAAGAAATGGGGAAATGGATGGTTGAGATTGATTAATCTTAACAAGGGCTAGGATTGAATGATCCTCAATCCATGTGATTCTTTCAACCCAATCTCATGTTGACAAGTGTCACCATGAGAAGGCTTGAGAGGAGATAGAAGAGGCATTAAATGCCTAAAGGGACATGATGGTTACCTTAGGAGGGTTTGGTTAGGGTTGAGTTAGTTGATAAATCTTGTATCCAAAGGATAAACTCTTGTGCAAGGGTTAAAGGGATAACTATGAGTTAAAGGATGGTTAAGTTAGAGAGAAAGTCTCTAACCTAGGGTTGAGTTTGATTTAACCATAAATGGTTATGTAAGAGCCTTTCATGGTTTGAAATACTTTAGAGGTTAACCATTTGAAGACATAAATCCTTTAATGGTTATTGAAGACTTTGGGAGTTTTTGAGAAGTGACATTTTTCTTAAGGAATGTGTAAATGTTTAGGAGGGGATTAGACTAATTAGAAGGGATTAGAATAATATAGAAGATGGTTAGTACGTAAGTGCGTTTTATAGTAAAATGCAAGGGGGGGGGGGGAATTGTAGGACTTAATTAAAATAAAATTTATTTATTTTAATTTATGGGTGCAACTTGGATGAGATAGATATTTAAATAAATATTAACTTATCTAAATTTGAATTTGAATTTTGGATTTTAATTAAATTAATCTTAATTTATTTAAATGAGAAAAAGGAGGATAAAGCATTAAATGCTTGAAGACTTTGAGGGAAACCATTAAAGGCTTAATAAGATTCTAGAAGGAAGCCATTAAAGGCTTGAAGACTTTAAGGGTTAACTTGCAACTTGTATTTTCTAGAAAGCGCAAGGAGTTCTGTAGGAATTTAAAATAAATAATTCATTTATTTAAAATAATGGTGCATGGTGCAGTCACGGTTAGGAGGGACCTCAATGAGATCTATTTGGGTCGTGCAGCAAGAGTAAACACAATGAAAGCAAGAAAAGATGATAGAGGAAATGCAGAACTAAATGAATTAGATTATGAAAATTGATTACAAATAACCGATAACATCAAGACTACAAGATTCGGCTCACTGGCCCGCTACATACATGCTCAATTATAGAATCGGTCAACTCCGAGCCTCTAAATCTTAAGATGTATCATCTATATTCTCCTTAATGAATTATGATGCTTGATTACATTGATTTATATGCTTAAGAGAGATCTATGTTGGCCCAAGATGGATCAAACAATGATGAACATGATGAAACATGCAAAACCACCAGGTCGGTCTCCGCCAATGAAAATCCTCTAGAAAATACAAAGGAAGAAGTGTGGATCAGAGGGAAGGTCGGCCACATGCCAAGGAACATCAAAATCAATGAACTAAAGCTTTTCAAGCTACGGAAAGGATCCACAAGATTCACTAATAGCAAATAGGTCCAAGCGGTTTCGGTGCTCTAGGCTAGAAAACTGTCCCAGAATCCAGAAGTAATAACTTGCCAAAAAATGATACACACGTACCATGGCTCACGAATAAGGAAGGTAATCATGATTACAAGACAAATCCCACTCTGCAAGATCCGATGAGAAAATGCAAGAAAATGCAGAAAGAAATGTTGAAACTACAAAATAGAAAACAAACTGAAAAGAAATATTTTTGGTTGATGCGAGATTGCCAAGAACTAGGGATGCTCCTGCATCAGACATCTGGGGTTGTTGAAAAAGTGAGTCCCTCAATTTTATGGGTTCAGAGGAAAACCAAGGCATTCCACCTCTACTTGAGAAATCCAAGATGAATCTTCAACTGGTATGTCCTTCCATTTCACAAGATACTCCTTGTACTGACTGCTCTGGGTGCTACACCCAATCCCATTGTCCAAGATATCTTCAATCTAATATGGTTCCTTTCGGGGCAACTGCTTCTCCAAGTCTACAACACTATCTTCACTGAACTCTAATTTATGATACTTATGTACATTTGCAATGTTGAATACAGGTAAAATAGTCAAACTATCTAGTAGCTCCACTTCATGTGCATTTCCAGAACTGAACTTCCTCAAGATCTTGCAAGGTCCAAACTTCCTCATCAACAATTTGTTATAGGTTCCAACTGGAAATATTTCTTTTCCTAGATACACCATCACTTCTTCGTCAACTTCAAATTCCTTATCTCTTCTCTTCTCATCTACTTTTTCCTTATACTTGTTGTTCATATCCTTCAATTGTTGTTTAGCCTGAATATGTAAGTCCTTCATGTGATGCAAATTCTTCTACTTATGCATGTCGCTTGTCTTCATTACTAATATCCCTCAATTTTGATATACCTCTAGGGTGTGCTATGGTAACAATCTCAAAAGGTGTTATTTCGGTGCTCATGTTCATTGAATTGTTGTAGGCAAACTCTGCTTGTGCAAGAATCAAATCCCAACTTTTGGTCTTCTCTCCAACTAAGCATCTCAACAAATTTCCCAAACTCATTTTACTGCCTCTGTTTGTCCATCAGTCTGTGGGTGAAAAGTAGAACTAAATTTCAAATTTGTCTTCATTTTCTTCCAAAGTGTCTACCAAAAATAACAAACTTAGTGTCTTTGTCTGAAACTATTCTCTTAGGTAATCCATGTAATCTCACTACCTCTTTGAAAAATAAGTCAATTGTATGCACTGCATCTAATGTTTTCTTACAAGGTATGAAATGAGCCATCTTCAAGAATCTATCTACCACCACAAATATAGAATCATTCTTTGTCTATGTCTTAGGAAATCCAAGTATGAAATCCATGCTTATGTCCTCCCAAGGTGATCAGAAGAAAATTTGAAATATTTTTATTTATTTTTTTTAGCTTTTCTATATGTTATTAATTGTCATTTTTGAAGGCCTTTGGGGCATTTTCAGCCCTTGAAAGTTTGGACTATCCTTTAGAACACTGTCATAGGCAATTTATTTTAGGAATTCTCTTCTAACTCTTGGAGACCTTTCCAACAAGTTAAACGGCTCGTAATTTTGAGTCTCGAGCAGAAAGTTATGCCTAGTTAAAGTTAGGACAAAATTTCATATAGTTTTTTTCAAATTTTTCATAGTTTTAGATTTTATTATGTAATAAACAATGTGACTATTGGGTTTCTATTCTCAAGGGGTTTTTGTGACCCTTAGAATCTCAAGAACTACTATATGTTGGATTTTCGAATGGAATAGATCACTTTTTGGCTTGCTTCAATTATGTGTTATCTTGTTCATCCAATATAGCGTAGGTTCTCACTTAGGTGTTGTCGTCTGAATCCATAATTCAAATCAGTGGTATCAAAGAAAGTTCTCTCTTGTATGTCATATCACACGTGATCAACATATCAAAGATTGGGGTTGGAAACAAGGATTCCTTTAGACTACCTTCCTTTGAGATGCACAAGATCGTAGATGGCTAAGTTTTAGACTGACGATGACATTAAAGTGTTGGTTGCAGATGCATTAACAAAACAACATGAAGAAATGATGGAAAGTTGTGGGTCACCTGCAAAACAACCATTCACAAGGTATACACCATTCAAGGTGCAAGTGAATTTTGATATACCCGCATTTCAAGGAAAGATTGATGCAGATGTCATTGATGACTGGGTTTCAAAAGTGGAAAGGTATTTCTCTGTCAACCAGTTCTCAGATGAAGAGAAAATAAATTTCTCTTCTCAAAGCTGAAAATCATGTGAAATATTCTTGGGAAGCGAAGTTAGCAACCAAGGTAGCAGAAACTGGCACTACATTCATTTTTATCAAAAACCCACATGGGGAGAATTCATGGAGCACATAAAGGAAGAATATTTTCATGTAGATACATATGAATAGAAATATATGCAGTGGCAATTGCTTCGATAGAAAAAAGGCCAATCTATTCAAGAATATACTAATCTGTTTCATGCTTTAACAACAAAACTTGGCATCAAATATTATGAGAAGCACCGAGTTTTAAAATATCAGAGTGGACTCCATAGGTCTATTCAAACCGAAATGGAATTCTTGAACATAGAGACTTTACCAAGTTCATATAAATTCGTTACAAAAATTGAGGAGAAATTCAACAGAAAGGAAAGAGGGATAACTTTGCAAATAATAGATAGAAGAGTGAAGGTAGCAAACCTACGTGAAAACAAACCTCCAAGAAATCTTCTCCCAATTCACCAACAAAAAAGGCATGGGGTATGAAGAAGACATGGGAGAATAATATGTGGTGTGAATTCCATAAGTGTCCCTCTCACAACACAAAAGATTGCAGAACCATAAAAAGTTTAATGATGGAGACACATGAGGACAAGGAAGAACCTCGGGTGGCAGAATCTTGCCCAAAAGAGAATCATGAACAAGTCATTAAGGCTGATCCATATGCAACGGTAGCTACTACAAAGATATTGCCCCGAGAGGATGAGGAGAGATTGTTTCACTCACATATTTGGGTCAGAGGAAAATCCCTACACTTTATTGTTGATAGTGGAAGTCAAAAGAACCTAATATCAGTAGAGATCGTGAAAAGATTGAATCTGAAAACAACAACACATCCACAACCCTATTATATGGGATGGGTAGGTCAAGGGAGAGATATCCAAGTGTACCAGCAATGTCGCCTTTCCTACTCTATAAAGCCCTTTAAAGATGAAATAATATGTCATGTGGATCCTTTAGATGTTTGTGATGTTTTGTTAGGACAACCATATATGTACTAGTGCCATGGTGTCTATGAGTCCAAACCTCACAGTGTGACAATCAGATTAGGTGAGCAGAAATACTAAATACCACAGGTAAGCCCTGCATACACTACCTCTTTGATTAGTGCTAAGCAATGTAGGAGGTTAGTTTCCAAAATAGGAACATTTATATTATTGATGATTCATTCTGAAGAAGAAAGGAAGTATGTATATAATTCCAATGCCATCACAAACACCACAACACAGCAGAAAAGATCAATGGACCAAATTTTGATAAAATATGAGAATTTGTTTAAGTTGCGAACTAGGGTACCTACACACTACCAAGTAAGACACACTATTGATTTGATACCAGGAAATCCATTGCCTAATGAACCAGTCTATCGTAGATCAGTATTAGAAAATGATGAAATTAAGAGGCAAATACAAGAACTGATTGAGAAAGGACATATTTGTCCAAGTGCATCACCCTGTGGCACTCCCATTGTTCTGGCAAAGAAAAAGGATGGAACTTGGAGACTTTGTATTGACTATAGGGCCTTGAACAAAATTTCAGTCAAAAATAGGTATCCACTTCCCTGGATAGATGACCTCTTGGACCATCTTAGAGGGGCCCGATTCTTCACAAAAATTGATTTGAAATTGGGATACCATCAAGTACCAATTGACTCAGCTGATGTGTGGAAGACAACTTTCAAATCTAAAGAGGGATTGTTTGAGTGGCTAGTGATGCCTTTCAGTCTAACAAATGCCCCAGTGACATTCATGAGAATGATGAATGATATACTCATTCCATTCATTGATTCTTTCGTGGTGGTATAGTTGGATGACATACTCATCTTCAACAAAACTTGGGATGAACATTTGCAACATGTGGAAAAAATTCTCTCAACTTTACAAGATCATGGGCACCAGTTTAATCTATTCTTGACCTGCAACAGTCATTTGAAATACAAACTAATGCATCAGAATATGCCTTGGGAGTTGTCCTTATGCAGCATGGTCACCCAGTTTCATATCATAGTCAGACTTTTCTGATACAGTACGTTGGTATGCCACTTACGACAAGGAACTGTATGCTATTGTTCAAGCCTATAAGAAGTGGAAACATTATATTTTAGGTAAGGAGACTGTCATCCACACAGATCACAAACCTCTTCAATTCTCACAAACACAAGGGAAATTGTGAAATGATCGACATCAATGATGGTCAACCTATCTTCAACAATTTCATCTCAATATTCACCACAAGAAGGGAAACACTAACAAAGTAGCAGACTATTTGAATAGGTCTCTGATTGCAGCTATCAGTATGCTATTAGACTCATGTGGTCATCAAACTGAAGCCTAGGCTTGCTTGTATGAGAATGATGTTGAATTTGCAGATGTTTATAATCAATTAGTGAAGGGACATGAAGTGGATGATTTCTATTTGCAGGATGGAATGTTTTGTCACTTTGGCCAAATTTGTGTGCCCAATGCAAAACACAAAATGCTGATATGGGAAGCTCAATATAGTAACGTTGGTGGTCACTTTGGCATAGGTAATACTACTGCTATACTTCAAAGTTATTTTTATTGGCCAAAGTTGAGAAATGATGTCATTTCATATATTCAAGCTTGTACTGCATGTGTTATTGCTAAGCCTGCCAATCATAAACTTGGATTGTATTCACCACTTCCTGTTCCTGAAAAACCTTGGCAATCAGTTTCTATGGACTTCATGTCTGGTCTTCCTACCACCAAAAGAGGCCATGACTGTATGTATGTTGTGGTAGACAGGTTTTCAAAAATGGCAGTAATAGTGGCTTGTACAAAAACAATTTCTGTAGAGGACACTGCAAAGCTTTTCTTTGAACACATTTGGGTTCATTTTGGTTTGCCAAATACCATAATTTTAGATAGGGACAACAAGTTTCTTAGTAAGTTCTGGTCCACATTATGGGAAAAGATGGACACAAAATTAACAAAGTCTACTCCTTTCCATTCTCAAACAGATAGCTAGACAGAGGTAGTGAACTAGATGATCATTCACATCCAATGCATGTATCACTCAAAACATCCCAGCACATGGGATGAAACTCTTCCATACGTTCAACATAGATACAACAAGGTAATTCACAGTTCCACTGGTCACAGTCCATTTGAGGTTTGTCTTGGTTATCAGCCACTTGCACCCATGGATGTTGCCATACCACTTATTCAACCCGATATGGTTCCACGTATTGGTAAGGAGGAAGATAAGGCAACCCAGTTCATTGATAGAATTAATCATCCGCAACAACAAGTCCATGAAATCTTGGAGCATACCAATCAGAAATATAAGGAGAGACATGATCATCGTACTCCTCATAATTTTCAAGTCAAGGACAAGGTGTGGCTGTATATTTAGAAGGAACGATTGCAGGGTACCAATAGGAAGCTTCACCCTATGCGTTATGGACCATACACAATCATCAAGCAAGTTGGTGATAATGCTTTTGAGCTTAATTTACCCCCATTTCTTGGTCTTCATCCAATCTTCAATGTGGAACTCTTGAAGCCATATTTTCCTCCACTATTAGATGTTGCAAATGTGGCAGAAACAATTTCCACTATAGAATTGAATCCAAGTGCATCTTCTCCATTCCAATGTGATCAGATTGTGGACACCATGGCGAAAAGACTCAAACAATAGCAGATCTATCTATACAAAGTGGTTCGAGCAGGGTAGATCGCTCAACAAGGAAAGTGGTTTACCAAGGAGCAACTTCATCTCCATTTCCCTCATCTCATTCAAAGTTTTGATGCAATGGATCCCATTTCTCTTCAAGGGGGGAGTAATGATCAAAAGAAAATTTGAAATATTTGTACATATTTTATGTAGTTTTTCTATATGTTAGTAATTGTCATTTTGAAGGCCTTCGGAGCATCTTCAGCCCTTGAAAGTTTGACCTATCCTTTAGAATGTTTCCATAGGTAGGTTCTTTTAGGACTTCTCTTATAACTCTTGGAGACCTTTCCAACGAGTTAAACGACTCATAATTTTGAGTCCCGAGCAGAAAGTTATGCCTAGTTAAAGTTAGGACAAGATTTCATATAGTTTTTTTGAAATTTTCGTAGTTTTAGATTTTATTATGTAATAAACAAATGTGACTATTGGGTTTCAATTATCAAGGGGCTTTTGTGACCCTTGGAATTTCATGAACTACTATATGTTGGATTTTTGAATGGAATATATCTCTTTTTGGCTTGCTTCAATTCTATCTTATCTTGTTCATCCACAATACCGCGGGTTCTCACTTAGGTGTTGTCGTCTAAATCCATAATTCGGATCACAAGGTCTCTCTGGTACTGTCAAAGGTTTATACAATCCAATATTCTGACTACTACCTTTTGTTGTCCGACAAATTCAACAACTCTGCACAAATTTCCTGACATCTTTATGAATCTGAGGCCAAAAGTAATGTTCACTCACCAGTGCTACTATTTTTTCAATACTGAAGTGTCTGGCTAGTCCTCCTCTATGCTTCTCCTTTATCAGATTCTCCCTCATAGAACTCTTAGGTACGCACAACTGGACTCCTCTGAATAACATCCCATCCTAAATGAAATAATCGAACCACTGACTTCTATCTACCATAACCGGTGCTCTACATGCTTTCCAAGGTTCTACAAAATACGGGTCATCATCATACAAGGTCTTCAACTCTTCAAATCCTAATACTGTCACTCTCATCTTTGTCAGAAAATTCCTCCTTCTACTCAATGCATCAGCAACTTTTTTTGACTTCCCACTCCTATGCTTCAACACAAAGGTGTAACTCTGTAAAAATTCAACCCATCTCATATGTCTCTAATTCAAATTACTCTAACTGTTCAAATACTACAAGGCTTGATGATCAGTATATAACACAAATTCTTTAGGCAACAGGTAATGTCTCTACTTCTTCAAGGCTTGAACTATGGCATAAAATTCTTGATCATACACTGAATATCTCCTTCTAGAATCATTCAACTTTTCACTAAAATAAGCTATTTCTCTCCTTTCCTGACTTAACACTGCTCCAATTGCATTCCACTTGCATCACATTCCACCTGAAATATTTTTTTGAAATCTGGTAAAGCTAACACAGGCTGCTCAATGACCTTTTGCATCAATAATTCAAAACTCTTATTTGCTCTGGTTGTATATTTGAATTCTTTCATATCTCCTCTCATTGTCTCAGTCATAGGGCTACAAACTGACCTAAAATTTCTGATAAACTTCCGGTAGAAACTAGCCAACCCATGAAATGATCTTACCTCTCCAATGCTTTCTGGTGTAGGCCATTTAACAATTGCTCTTATCTTCTTAGAGTCCATCTTCAATCCATCCATAGATATCACAAATCCCAAATTAACTAACTCTTCCTTCATGAAAGTACACTTCTTAAGATTTATCAGCAACTTCTCATTGCAAAACTTGTCTTAAATGCAGCAAATGCTCCTCATCTAACTTACGAAAAATAAGAATGTCATGCAAATATACATTAACAAACTTACCCAATAATTTCTTCAATGCGTCATTCATCAATCTCATGAAAGTACTTGGTGCATTAGTCAACCCAAAAGGCATCACAAACCATTCATACAATCCTTCATTTGTCTTGAATGTTGTCTTCCATTCATCTCCTTCTTTGATTCTCATCTAATGATATCCACTCTTCAACTCTAATTCATGTATTATTTGGCTCCACTCAAGCAATCCATTATGTCATTCATCCTAGGCAAGGGAAACTAATACTTTACTGTGATCTTGTTTATTGCTCTAGAATTGGTACACATCCTCCATTCTCCATTCTTCTTATGTGCTAACACTGTTGGTACTACACAAGGACTCAAGCTTTCCTAAATCAAACCTTTCCTCAACAATTACTACATTTGTCTATTTAACTCTTCATTCTCTATCGATGTCACCTGGTGAGCAGCCTTGTTAAGAAAACTAGCTCCAGGAATCAGGTCCAAGCAATGATTGATTCTCCTCTCAGGAGGTAATCCATCAGGCACATTATCAGAAATTATGTCTTCATACTCTGTCAGCAAATCTTTTATCTCCTCCTGTTCTTCTTCATTCTCTGGATTCTCATTCTTCTTAGGAACTAAGGCAAAACACACTTTCGCATGTCTCATCTCATCCAAGAATTTCTTTCCATCCACCAAACAGATTCTAGTATTCGCACAGACTTCACTCTTCAGGGGTTCCTCCAAGGGTAACAAGGTTTTCTTCATCCTATTTGCTACAATAGTGTATATGTTCTTTCTCCCATCATGTATTGCATGTCTATCAAACTGCCAAGGTCTACCCAAGAAATGGTAACAAATATCCATAGGCATAATATCAAACAAAACTTCATCATGATAATTTCCAATTTTCAATTTTACCAAGCATTGCTCAACCCCTAACAACTTATGATCATCCAAAATCCATGTTATCTGATAAGGCTTAGGGTGTTTCAATCTTTTCAACTTCAATTTATCCACCATCTCTTCTAAAACAAGATTATCTAAACTACCACTACCAATAACTACTTTACAACACTTACCGGATACCTTACATCTGATCTTGAACAATTTTTTCCTCTTCAAGGTCTCTTCATCCTCTCCGGTATGACACAAGGCTCTCCTCATCATCAACAGTTCTGCATTTCTGGTTTGCTAGTTGATCTGGTGGGACTTTCTTCTACCAATTGCATCCTCCTATTATTCTTTGTCTTCTTGCATTCGAAAGCATGATTTCCTTCTCCTCCATACTTAAAGAAAGTTCCTCTAAACACTCTCTTATATTCTCTTCTATCATCTTTTCTAAAACCCTCATTTCGGTAACCATCAAGTTCTCTTCTCCGGTAGAAATTTATATCATCCTTCCGGTATGAACTACCATCTTTGCTTACTTCCTTGTCCTTGTTCTGATATGTATAGGTTCCTCTTCCTCCGAAATATCCTCTGCCTCCTTGAAATCTTCCTCCGAAATGCCTTCCACCTCTACCTCGTTGTCTCTGCTCATGTCTTTTGTTAAACTTTTCTTCTTCTTTCAAGGCATATTGGTAAGCTTCTTCAACACTCTGCAACTTGATCAAATTTAGTTCATCATGTATAGACAACAGCAATCTATTTATATATCTTGCAACTTGTTCAATCTCATCATCGACATGTCCAAATCTGATATTCATTTTGTAGAATGCTTCGGTGCACTCCTTCACACTAGATTCTTTTTGCTTCAAGTTTTGTAACTTCCAAAATAGATTGACTTGGTAATTATTTGGCATCAACTTTGATTTCAACTTGGCAACCATCTGCTCCCATGATTTAATCTTCTCCTTACCTCTTCTTTGTCTATCAACCTACAAATGTTCCCACCAAATAGATGCATGACCTTTCAACCGGGTACATGCATACTCCACCTTTCTTTCTTCTGTATTGTTCTCAAAATCAAAATACTTCCCTATCTCTGAGATCCAATTCATTAATTCATCTGAATCCAACTTACCATCATACTCTGGTAGTGTAAAATGTGGTTTAGTGTTCGCCCTACTCCAAACCCTCAAGAACCTCTCTTCATCTGGATCGATCGTCAGTGGGTTTTCTACTTGTTCTGTTGGTGCTTCTTCTTCTTCTTCTTCGCTCACATCTTCAATATGTCAACCTCTTCTCTAGGCGGTTTCAATAGCTTCTAACCGGACTGAAATTCCTCTTAACATTTCCATCACAACAGGGTCTACATTCCCACACACTCCACCATTCCTATTTTATCTTCACGCCAGTCCTCTACAACTGCAGGTCGGATCCACAATCCACCACCCGACAACAAAATCTTCAAGACAACGCAATCTCCAGAACGAAATATCACTCTGATACCACCTGGTGCTATCACGATTAGGAGGGACCTCAATGAGATCTATCTGGACCATGCAGCAAGAGAAAACACAACGAAAGAAAGACAAGATGATGGAGGCAATGCAAACCTAAATGAATTAGATCATGAAAATTGATTACAAATAACTGGTAACATCTGGACTACGAGATTCGGCTCACTGACCTGCTACATACATGCTCAATTACAGAATCAGTCAACTCCAAACCTCTAAATCTTAAGATATATCTTCTATATTCTCCTTAATGAATTATGATGCTTAATTACATTGATTTATATTCTCAAGAGAGATCTGTGTCGACCCAAGAGGGATCAAACAACGATGAAGATGACGAAACGTGCAAAACCACCAGGTTGACCTTCACCAATGAAAATCGAAAGGAAGAAGTGAGGATCAAAGGGAAGGTCGGTCACACTCCAAGGAACATCGGAATCAACGAACTGAAGCTCTACAAGCTACAGAAAGGATCCGCAAGATACACTAATAGCAAATAGGTCCAAGCGGTTCTGGTGTTCTAGGCCATAAAACTATCCTGGAATCCAAAAGCAATAAATTGCTAGAAAATGATCCAAACATCCTATGGCTGATGAATAAGGAAGGTAATCGTGATTACAAGACAAATCCCGCTCCGCAAGATCCGGTGAGAAAATGCACGAAAATGCAAAAAGAAATGTTGAAACTGCAAAACAAAAAACAAATTGAAAAGAAATGTTTTTGGTTGATGCAAGATTGCCAAGAACCGAGGATGCTCCTGCATTAGTGAAACTTGCCTTTTAGATAGATATTTAAATAAATATTGATCTATTTAAATGTGAGAGGGATTTAATAAAATGTGGAAAGGGAATTTAATCAAATAAATAATATTTATTTAAATAATAGTCTGAATTTGGCTATATGAATTAAATCAAATAAATTGAATAACTTATTTAATTAATAGAAGAAAGGGGTGAATTAATTAAATTAATAAATTAATAATTGTAAAATGGATGATAGATTAATTAAATGAAAATTTAATTAATAGCTAGATGGAGGATAATTCAATAAATATAAAATTCATTTAATCAGGTGGACAGAAATAGGTGTCTATAGTACTTAAGTTTAGTTGTTTCGTCTTAAGTAAAATAAGAATTTGGAGGTAGGTTATAAGTAACTGAGTAGCTTTGGGTGGGAACTCAATAGCTCTGAGTAGCTATAGATTGAAAACAAACCAAAACCTAGTACAAAAGAAACCCCAAACAAAACCTTCATATCATAGATAGCTTTAGACACCACCCAAGTTGACATTTTAATGAATTGAATGGTGTGGGTAATGTGACATACAATCACCCTATACATTAAAGATAATTGCACTCCAAAATAAGGTCCTCATCCTCCCTTGCTAGAGGGGTATCATTGATAAACAAAGTGGAATAGTAATGAAATATCTCTCTTGAAATCATCTTGAAAGAAGAGAGTTGATTCCCCTCAAGTAACTTAAGAGAGGTAATGATAATTCCTTGCCTTTCATCTATCCCTAACAGAGTTATGGAAAAATGTAGTGTTTATATGTCCTCTTTGTAACTAGTTAATATGAGACTTCTACTTCTAGAATATTTCTTCATGCAATTATCATTCCTCCAAATATTTCACAACTACTGCTTCTTCTTGAAAGGCTTCCTCTTTTAAACCATGATCGTGGATCTATGAGTGATGCCATCCAAGTGAGATTGGGAAGCTACTTTATCCATGAAAACATTTCCATAGCACTACATATTCCATAATTTTAACTTGAATCCTTTTGGCAGATGACTACATTGTTGTCCTAAAAGTAGGCTTCTCTATGAACCACCATTTTGAAACAAAATCCTATAAAGAAGAGTATTGAAGCCACATAAGTTGGACTTTGAAAGAATGATTTTTAGAGGTTCTAAAGAAAGTAGTTGAAAGTTGATTGGCCAATGATTTGAGCCTTTCTAATCAAGGATCTTTGAGTTAATGGTCCAAATATCTCAAACCCAAAAATTAGACACAAGGAACATCTAACCTCTTAAATATAGCATCTGCACCCCGTCTCCTATTATTCCAAGTAAGCGTCCCATTAGATGGATTTGTGTCAACTAAATTCAAAATATCTATATTATCCCTCAATATCTTGGAAGAATGCTCAAGTGTGAAAACACCTCCCCTCTTTTCCTCTATACTTGAAACAACATTGAAATTCCCTACTAGGATCCAAGGAAGATAAGGGGCTAGGGACCTAACCATCCTAATATGAGACTAGATAAAATTCTTTCTAGAGAGATAAGTCGAAGCATGTACATTGGTGAGGAGATTAACTTCACCTGATTCTAAACATGAGGCAACCATAGGCATCAAAGATCTACTATAAATCCACCACATAGGAACAACTTTGTGTGGGTCTTGTAACACCCCGCCAGGAAACCCCAAAGGGATTAAACTAAAACACTTGAAAAAAGAGTGTAAATATTTTTTTTTTTAACTTTAATAAACTAAATGATGCATTAAGATAAACATTACATTTAATTTGCACAAACGGAAGGCTTAACTTAAACTCCTAAAGGGTTTCCCAACATGGTTTACATAATTAAACTAAACATTGCTAAAGTTTAATTAATCCACTTAAGATAATTTAATCATAAAGACTCAATTACACTATACAATGATTATTTCATACAACTGCATGTGATAACATTAACATCTCTATGTTTCATTCATGATGATACTTTCCATTACATTACATTAGTGATTCTAATAAAAGATATACATTTAACCATCTAATCCTCATCAATACATTTCTTTTACATTACAAGATTGAAATAATAGTACATTGCACTTAACCACTAAGTCTCGTAAGAATACACAATGTTTACATTAAAATTGCATCTTTCCATGAAAGCATACATGACAAATAATACAACTAACCATATAAGGTCCAAGATTTACAAAGATGATCCAAGAAGACAAATACGATCAACTAGAAATACGAGATGCTCAAATCCAAAAGAGCAACTAGAACACCTGTGAAGCCAACTCCTATAAGAAGGAACAAACATGCCTAATGGAAAGTGGCACTACCACCTGACCATGTGGCTCAAAAAGAACCACCCCACCATGCTAGGAGATAGAAATAAGACCCACTAGAAAACTACAAGGTATGCACACATGGTCTAAACATGACATCAAGAATCTCACATGAAGCATATACTCACAAACATGACTCCATAGCAAAACACGTGATATCAACAAGGCTACACGCTAGTGACCATAAGGTAAGAGTGTCATCACATAGATTGGAATGGTTATCTTGGCAAGCCTCCATAGGCCCTGACCCCCATCTTGGGTTATCCTGGTAGCCTCTCCCGAACCTCCAGCCCCATCCAAGTCTCATGCGGACCCAAACAATCCTTTCGTGAGGACAAGGTTGTTGGTTTGCCATTCCAAGCCTTCCCACTGCATCCTGAGTCTGTACTAGCACTCAACCATGAGTGGGGTATAATTATCTGAATTAATGTTTAATCTACCCAACCCCTAATATATGTTTAGGTTATCACTTAATTATCCAACTTTCGAGGGGTTATCTTGCTAACCTCTTTGGGCACAGCCCCCACTCGAAAGCCACTCTTCCTTATGACACTACACAAAATTCCCAAAAGAAATCCAAGGCAAATGTAACAAAACCAATTTACAAAGGGAATTCAAGACAACTGAGAAAGAACTTGGTCATACAAGCCCTTGCATAAAAGTTTAGCCAACTGGAAAAACACAGTCTACTCACGAGACATGACCAAAAAGAAAAGACAACATGAAATGTTTAATTTCCACATATAACTAAAGGACTTGCAAAATAACTTAAATACAAAAACAATCTGAAACAAAACAACACCATCATTTATAACAGAATAAGTATTTATTTTCTCTCCTTCTAATTCAAAGTTGACAAAGTTTCTAAATTTCTTAGTCTCAAAATAAATCATTTATTAACATATATATATATATATATATATATATATATTGATCGATAAAAGGTTGAGGCCAAAGAATTTTATTAATTTAAAAATACATAGATTTACATTTACACCTCCATTCGGTGTGGGCACCGGTATGAAAGAATGGGGGGAAGAAAACCTCCGGTCTAGCACAGATCCTTCAAGGATCAGAAAAATTAAGAATGCAATACAAAATGGAGATGCAAGATCACAAAAGAAACTTGTCCCAAATAATGAAGATAGTGTTTAGAAATCCTCTGTGCGAAGTTGAGCAACCGGTTGCCCATCTCTTGGGGTGATGTTGCCATTTGTGGGCGGCAATTCTTACAATTCCTGAATCACATGGTTAAGCATGCTCTATTCCTTATGCTGCACAAAATCTTGAGAAAATCTTTCTCCAAAATGTTAGGACAAGGAAAACCGAACAGGAAACTTATACAATATATCATACCTGCCTGGATGGTCACCCTGTTAAGATACACAGCTCAAAATATTAGTCTCAAAAGGAACAAACTCCAAATACATAATGCGAGAATGATTACCCATCGAAGAGCATAAAATCAATAAATATTTACGAGGCAAATTCCATAAATGTTTCTACATAGGGATCGCTCGGAGCTACCATCCTAAGAAAATGGTTCGAGAGCCATCAAGGCCCTTATTGAGTGTAATGGGAAAGCTTTAAGTATATCAAGCATGCCCTTAAGAATTTTGGTAAATCCTTGAAACTTCAACCAACATCAGAAACCTAAAAGTTATCGCCCAAACCAAAGCCATCGGATGAACACATTAAACTCTCCCCGAAATATCTAGTTTTACCGAAATGGTACACCTGTTGAATCAAAGAGACTTGTCGATGATTCATCGATAAGATGATTTATCGAATAGCCTTGGGCCTCGATGAACTTCAAAAGGGACTTATCGAGAGCATTATTTTCATCGATAGAAGGGATATCGAGGAAACCAAAGGAGGTTTCATCGATGAAGCAAGGCTACCGAAGAAACTATGGTATCGATCACTGAAGAAGATAGTTCTACTGAAATGATGAGATCGAAGAAACTGGGGAAGGTTTCATCGATAGGACAATTCGAGAGAAGAAGGGTGTTGAAGAGATACTAAGGATATTGGCCGACAATGACAGTTTCATCGAAAGGCAAAGGGTCAATAAAACATAAGAGATTTTCATCAATATGAAAAGGGTATCTAGGGAAAGGGAGCATCGATGAGCTCTAAAGGGACTCATCGAAAGCAATGATTCCCCGGAAAGAGGATATCAAAGAAAGCAGAGATGGTTTTCGTTGATGGGAAAAGGCTTCCAAGGAAATAATACCCTCGGCGCAACATGAAGGAAGCTTACCGAAAGAAGCGTTCTTATCGAAAGAATGATATCAATCAAACAGAAGGAGGCTACATTGATTAAAGATATCGATAAGAATATGAGTTTCGAGGCTAAAAGGCAAGTTACCGATGTGTGGTTTTACCGATCCAACTTTATCGAGGAGGGTTACTGATGAGCTCATTTATGAAAAAATGAAATCATCAAAAGAAAGATGACCTCGATGAAAGAATAGACCCATTCATCGAAGGAGTGTAGTGATGTCGATAGAGAAGGTGTTTCGATGGAAGGATAAAGGAAGTCACCAAAGCCCAAGGTTTCTACGACATAAAGATATCCGGATTCAAATAGGATCGATGAGACTCAACGATGTCTCATCAATATAGAAGGGCCATCGAAGAAAGGAAATGCCAATGAAATTCAAACAGGACTATCGAAGATGAAAATTTCATCGACAAAAGATATCGAGGAAAGCGGAGATGGTTTTCATCGTTGGGAAAAGGTGTATCGAGGACATAATACCATCAGTACTAAGGGACTCACCGAAAGAAACGTTCTCATTGAAAGAAAAAGTTCGATCAAACAAAAAATAAGTTACATCGACAAAAGATATCAATGAGGAGATAGGTTTCGAGGAGGCTAAAAGGCCTGTCTCTGATATACGTTGTTTCACCGATACCACTTTATTGGTGGAAGATGATAGGAGAGGATGGAAAGGCTTCGGTGAGACAATAGATCCATTCATCAATGGGCATAGTGATATCGATGGAAGAGGTATTTTGGTGGAAAATTAAAGGAGGTCACCGAAGCCCAAGGTTTCTTCGACATAAAGATATCCAGATTCAAATAGTATCAATGAGACCCAACGATGTCTCATCAATATAGAAGGGCCATCAAAGAAAGGAAACGCCGATGAACTTCAAAGGGGACTCATCAAAGATAGTAAATCCATCGACAAAAGATATTGAGGAAAGTGGAGAGGTTTTCATCAATGGGAAAAGGCCTTCGAGGAGATAATACCAACTGTGCATGGGGACTTCACTGAAAGAAATGTTCTCATTGAAAGGAAAAGGTTGATCAAACAAAAAGAAGTTACATCGACAAAAGATATCGATGAGGAAATAGGTTTCGAGGAGGCTAAAGAGCATGTCTCTGATATGTGTTGTTTCGCCAATACAACTTTATTGGTGGAAGACGACAAGAGAGGATAAAGAAAGGCTTCGGTGAGACAATAGATCCATTCATCGACGAGGCATAGTAGTATCGATGGAAGAAGTATTTCAGTGGAAAACTAAAAGAGGTTGCCAAAGCCCAAGGTTTCTTCGACATAAAACTTGATGGATATCAGATAGGTAATGATGAGGAGGCAGCCCTAGCGACCGAATACAGTATTTCGATGAATGAAGGAAATACTTGATCGAAGTGATATTCGAAACAATAGCGATAGTTAACGATTATGTGTTGAAAAGACAATATTTAAACCAAATGATTTCCTGAGTATCTATACGAAAATACAGGGGGCAAAAAGAAAAATAAATAAGGGGGTTAAAATAGAGTCTGGGCAGGAGAAACATAAGGGGATGAAAGGAGGAACATGCTAATGACCACTTAGGACATGAAAAACAAAAGAGGGGGTTGCCTTAAGGTGGCATAGACAGGAGATTGATGCCATCAGCTCCCAAGTTGGCCAACTCATCCGCTCTCTTATTTCCCTCCCTATAGATATGATTGACTGTGAACCTATCAAAATCTCTACACAAGTCAAGAGATTTTGACAACAAAGTATTTAGTCTCCAATTAGGCATAATATGTAGGATTTGAGAAATACAAATCCACAGCACCCAAAGAAACCTGCATGCAAGAAACCTGTCACAGAGAAAGAGAGAGAACGAATACAAGGGTTTTGGCTCTGACAAAGAGAAAAGATTTATTATCAAAGAAAAATGAATCAAGAGAATGAATAATACAAGAGATCAATCGTTATAAAGAAGATCAACACCAAAAGGAAAACCTAACCCTAAGGTGTGTGCATTTAATAATTAAATATTAATTATTAAATGACTAATATGTGCATAAAGGGAAATCTTAAGAGGAGAGTAAAGTTAATTAATTACTTTACTCTAACACCCCCCCTTAAGATGAGCTACAATGCAGCTACAAACAATGCAGAAGAAAGCAAAGGAACTACAATGCAAAAGAGGGTCCCGGCAACAAGGCCTAATCAAGTACCCTAATACAAGAAATCTCTCTAAAGCGGAGTAAAGGAGAAAACCCAGTGGGAAAAAAATCCTCTCCAAAAAAAGATACTGAATCATGCTGAAAAGAAAACATGAAGGAAGGAAGGCCTCACTGAGACCCCCCAAGGACAACTTCCTTCACCCCAAGCATAGAGCGCAACTGAAGATAGCGCGGAGATGCCAAAGGTTTAGTGAAGATGTCTGCAACTTGCTCCTCTATAGGAATATACTCTAAGATGAGAGAATCGTCCTGAATCAACTGTCTGATGAAGTGCATGTGGATTTCAATGTGCTTACTCCGCTGATGTTCCACTGGGTTGCGAGAAATATGAATGGCACTCTGATTGTCGCACCAAAGAGTAGTGGGAGAATCTGGAGGAAACCCAAACTCTGTCATCAACTGCCGAAGCCATAAAACCTCCTAACTGGCTAACACTGTTGCACGGTACTCAGCCTCTGTAGATGATAATACAATAGCAGACTGCTTCTTGCAAGACCATGTAATAGGACCAGAACCAAGGCAAAAAACGAAGCCAGAAGTAGACTTCTGATCATTGACATCACCAGCCCAATGAGAGTCAGTGAAGCCAATGATGTGAGGGGATCCTGAAGTGTAGTGAATGCCATAATGTGTGGTGCCCCGAATGTACCTCAAAATACGTTTGGCTGCTTACCAATGGCTCTCATGAGGATCATGGGAGAACTGAGAGACAAGGCCAACCGCAAAGGAAAGATTAGGACGAGAATGTGTCGGGTACAACAGACTGCCAACCAACTGCCTATATAAAGTGGGGTCTACTGAAGGAGTAGAGCAAGTGGAAGACAAAACAAGGCCTGACTGAAATGGAGTGGGGGCAGACTTGCAATCAAGCATGCCAAATCGGTAAAGCATATCAAGAGCATACTTCTCCTGAAATATGGAAATCCCATCCAAAGACTGAATAACCTGTAGACCCAGAAAGAAGTGCAAGAGACCAAGATCTATTATCTCAAACTGCTCCATCAAAGCTCTCTGTACACTCTGATACATGGAGGATGAGCTACTCGTAATGATGAGATCATCTACATATAGCACAAGAATCAAAATATCACCCTCCTGACGCTGAAGATACACTGTGTGATTGGAGTGACAGCGTGTGAAGTGAGAGGAAAGCAAAAAAGAGTCCATCTTCTCATACCAAGCCCGAGGGGCTTGTTTGAGACCATACAATGAACGTCGAAGTCTGCAAACCAAAGAAGTGTCCTGCACAAATCCCTGAGGCTGCTCCATATAGATCTCCTCATGTAGGTCTCCATGCAAGAAGGCACTCTTCACATCCATCTGAAACACTGTCCATCCCTGTGAAGCTGCAAGTGAAAGTACTAGGCGGATAGAATTCATCTTGGCGATAGGAGCAAAGGTCTCAGAGTAGTCAATACCCTCTACCTGAGAAAACCCCTTCACAACAAGACGGGCCTTATACTTATCAATAGAACCATCTACAGCATACTTGGTATGATACACCCACTTGCACCGAACCAACTTTTTTCCCTTAGGAAGAGGAAAAAGATCCCAAGTATGATTCTTCATCAAAGAAGAATACTCCTCATCCATGGCCCTATCCCACTCAAGGTGTCTTGTCACCTCTGAAAAATTTTGAGGATCATCTGAAAGGGCATGACTCAAAAGACTAGAACTAGATGTTTGAGCACGAGTGCGACGAGTATCTGAAGGATCACCTACCAAAGAACCAGCTGCATCAACAGTATCACGGGCCCACTTCAGCAAAGACAGAGCAACTGGTGGTGGTGGAGATGGTGGATCATCATCTACATCATCCTCAAGAGATAAGTAATCCTCAAGAGATGAAGAGGAAGGAGTAGGCAATGAGGGAGAAGCTAGTGATGGAGAATCCATCTGAGGATAGCACTCATCAAACTGGACATCCCGCCGAAACAAGACCTCTCTGGAATCAGGATCAAACAACCTGTATGCCTTAACATCCTCACAGTAGCCAACAAATATGAGTGGTCAGCTCTTCCTCTCCATGGCATTCCACTGAGCATCAGGAATAAATGCCCAAGCCTTACTACCAAAAACTCAGAATGTAGAAACATCAGGCTTGACATGGGTCCAAGCCTCCTTAGGAGTCATATGTCGCAATGCCTTATAAGGCATCCGATTTTGAATATAATTGGCACAATTGACTGCCTCAGCCCAAAATGAAGAACTCATAGCTTGAGACTGTATCATACAATTTGCCATCTCCCGTAAGGTTCTGTTCTTTCTCTCAGCAACACCATTCTGCTGAGGGGTGTAAGGAACTGTAAACTGATGCTGTAAACCATGCTCAGTGCAAAAATCTCTGAAAGCCTGATTTACATACTCCCCCCCATTATCAGTGTGTATCCGCCTGATAGAAAGTCCAGATTGCTTCTCCACAAATGTCTTAAAAATCCTGAATGAGTCAAAGACATCAGACTTGTACTTAAGAAAGTACACCCATGTACGTCTGGAGAAGTCATCAATAAAAGTGAGTACATAACGGGCCCCTGAAAAGGAAGGAGTCAGAAAGGACATAAGATCACTGTGTACCAACTCTAGGGCTGCCCTAGCACGAGAGGCTCGACCCTTAGGAAAAGGATCTCGATGATGTTTGCCAAGGACACAACCACGACATACACCATCCGTACAAGAAATCTGTGGAAGCCCAATCACAAGTGCCTGTGTACTCATTTGCTGTAGATATCTGTAATTGACATGGCCAAAACGCTCATGCCAAAGCCTGCTCACTGAATCTGCATGTGCTATAAGAGAGGAACCACCAGTGTCTGAACTCTCAAAGCCATCAAAACTATATAAGTGAGATGCAGAATCCACACTCCCAATAGCCACAACCAAGTCAGGATCATGAAGATCTCGAATAACCACATCATGAGGTGAGAACTCAACTGTCTTACCAGAGCCAGAGTGGCAAATCTGATAAATGGATAGAAGGTTTGTTGAAATGTCAGGAACCAAAAGCACATCCTGAAGACAACCACCATCCAATGAAATAGTACCAGAACCCTGAACAGAAAGTTATGCTAAGTCACCAACTGCAATATGTCTAGTGCCGGTAGGGGCAAGAGCGGTGACCAAATCCTCTATGTGTGTCATATGGTGAGAGGCACCAGAATCTAGAATCCAAGTGGATGCGGAGGGCAATGCTCATGCAGAAAGAGCATGACCTTTCCCTGTGGGCTGTGAAGGAGGCTGTGGTGCACTGATATTATGTTGCTACATGGCTTCCTCCAAAGCCTCTAAACATTTCCAACACTTGGAAACGGGATGTCCTTCCTTGCCACAAAAACTGCAAGGATCACCTGATTTCTTCTTAGTCTTGGAGGAAGACTCACTAGACTTTGAAGATTTGCCCTGTTTAGAATTGGACTGTGGTTTTGAATCAAACTTAGGTGGTGGCTTGGAGGGATTCTCACTAGCCTCTGAATCTTTCTTAGGCTTCGGTTTCTGCTTCTATTTTCCTTTGGAGGACTGGGCGACCAATGCTTGGTTCTGTGAACTTGAAAGTGAATCCAACTGCTTAAGCTTAGCTTGCTCACGAGTCAGACGATCACAAAAGACCTCAAAAGAAGGCATGACATGGCGAGCACCCAAGGCATCCATGATGGAATAGAAGGTCGAAGAGAAGATCTGAAATGGACCCCAAAGCTTGGAGAGGATCAGGAAAATGCACTCTGTATCAGTCTTAGTCTTACCACAACCCTACAAGATAGATCGTTGTTGTTTGAACTTCATCAAAAAATCCTCAATAGAGGGAAATGAATCAGGTACCAAGGTAGTTAACTCTGCCTCAAGCTGCAAAGCTCTGAACTCGTTAACAGTACCATAAAGTCCATCAAACTTGGTCCAAATGGTTCGAGGTGTGAGACAACCCTCAAGATGAAACTGGAGACTGTGGAAAATGTGTAAAGCCATCAATCCCATAGCCTGATCCATATTGTTCCTGTGCTGCATAACCTCAAAGGGACGTGTCAACTGAGGTTGAATCTCATCCAAACAGGACCATAACCCTCTAGACTGGAGAAGAGTCATCATGCGACCCTTCCAAGTGTGGTAATTATGCGGTGTGAGAGAGTCAATAGGTTTGTCGGCCATCCTGTGAACTGTGCCTCAACTGCTCTGAATGTTTTAATTATTATTAAGTGGTTTTTCAGAACTAGACAGAAGATGCAGAAGGGGTTTGATTGTTTTGTATTGGTATTTGTATATTCTGGTTTTCTGATGTAAATAACAAAAAGCAAGAGAAAAACACCCCCCACAATGCAAAAAACTAATCCCCAGTACAAACTGAAAGCCAGAAAATGATAGAAAGCAGTAATGGGTTGAGATAAAATTTGGAGCACCTAAACAATTTACTGATGAAATAGACTATAGATCTGGAAAGAGCACAGAACCACCTTTCTGACGCCTATTCGCTTTCGAAAAATGGAGCAAAAACGAGCAAGTTATGCCCCTCGGAGTGCGAAAAGGCTCATCAGACTTTGACTACGAAAAAATGCAATCAAACTGGATAAATTTGAAAAAAATCCTGACCATTAGAACGGGCTCGGAGGTAGCTTTCCAACGCCTATTTGTTTTCGAAAAACGAAGATCGGACGCCCAAGTTATGCCCGATTTTGTAAAACAGCTCCAAAAAACTCAGATAGGCCCTTTCAGCCCTCAAGGGCTAAAAAAAATAAGCCCCTGGTCTTGCTGGGCGACCAGGGGCTAGCGCTGGTGGCTGGCGGCGCGGTGGCGGCACAGGGGCAGCGGCGGCAGAGTGGCGGCACGTGGGCGGAGCGTGGGCTGGGCGCGAGCGGCGCATGGGCTACGGGCTGCGCCGGCGGGCGGCGAGCGGCATAGCGGTGGCTGCTGGGCCGCGGCCAGTGGTTACCACCGGTGGCGGTGGCCGCCGAGCTACACACCGGTGGCGCGGGCTCCAAATGGCGGCGCCCGTGTGGTTTAACACACTGCGCATTTTTTTTAATTTTTATTTTATTTTTTAAAAAATTTCGCCTCGTTCTGCATGCCCTAGGGCCGTATGGCCTTGGGGCATAAAAAAATTTGCCTTCTGGAGTAACTATGTCCAAATCGGATGAATTTTATATGAAAATAGGGGTTTTGGGGCTCTACGAGCTCAACGGTGAGGTCCGTTTGGGCTCAAAGTGCACCGAAAAAAAAACCCCCTATTCCAAAATAAAAAATAGAAGACAAACACAGATCTGATGCAACCAAAACCTGGATCTCAAAATCTTTCAAAAATCTCAACAAGCTGCAGCAGATCTGGCTCTGATACCATGTAGGATTTGAGAAATACAAATCCACAGCACCCAAAGAAACCTGCATGCAAGAAACCTGTCACAGAGAAAGAGAGAGAACGAATACAAGGGTTTTGGCTCTGACAAAGAGAAAAGATTTATTATCAGAGAAAAATGAATCAAGAGAATGAATAATACAAGAGATCAATCCTTATAAAGGAGATCAACACCAAAAGGAAAACCTAACCCTAAGGTGTGTGCATTTAATAATTAAATATTAATTATTAAATGACTAATATGTGCATAGAGGGAAATCTTAAGAGGAGAGTAAAGTTAATTAATTACTTTACTCTAACATAATACCTTTCCTCAGAGCATTGACAATTATAGTTGAATCTCCTTCAATTTCCAAGTTCTTAGCTCCTAGTTTATTGCATAAATGCAGACCCTCCACTAGGGCCATAAGTTCTACCCAATTGTTGGTGTTGATGGCAACCGGAGAGGCAAGGGTTTCTAGTTCCTTGCCTTCCCAATTATGCACAACGCATCTGATCCCTGCTTTCCCTAGGTTGCCACGGGATGCCGCATCAAAGTTTAGCTTCAACCACCCTTCACTTGGGGGCTGCCATCTGCATGCTTCCCTTGATCATAGACTTGCAAAAGGACCCTCTCCTACAAAGGGAGGAAAGGATAAGCCTTCCCAGCATTTTTTCATCTTTTCATCCCAATGAGTGATAGAGGCATTCTTCAATGTGCCTGATGACAGTCGGTTGTTCATGAGCTCAGAGATAGATGACTCTATCCTGTTAATGATTCTAGGAACCTCTAGTTTTTCATTCTTAAAGAAATGTCTATTTCTCTCCTTCCATAGTTCCCACATAATGGAAGAAGGAAGAGTTGTCCATAAACCTTCAAAGAGACAGCCACACCTAAGGAAAGGCCATGCCTTGAGCATTCCAAAGATGGTGTGGGGGAAGGCTGCAGACCATTCAAGTTTGTTGGTGAACCGGATCCAGCATTTGTGAGCAAAGGGGCAGTTAAGGAGGATATGATTGGTGTCTTCCTCCTCTGCCTCGCAAAGAGGACATCTACTAGGGCCCTCATACCCCATCCTCCTGAATTTGTCTGCAGTTAGGATCTTATTTTGAATCGCTAGCCAAGAGAAGATGCATGCCTTTGGCAGAAAATATTTATCCCAACATAGTTTCAAGGGAAGCTCAATCGTAGGTCTTAAAAAAGCTTTGGAGATGTGAGAGTACCCATCCCTAGAGTTGTATTCCCCCTTTAGGGAACCGTCCCATATGAGCTTATCCTCTTCATGACTAAAGACTATGTTCCTTGATTTGAGAATGGTCATAAGAATATGTTTGTCTCTTTCCGAGATAACCTCATCAACCTTCTCGATCCACTGCCAACCAACCCCATCCTCTGAAGGGGAAATATAGTTGTTTAATAGGGGGCCTCTGTGAGATTCCAGAAGGAAATGAGTAGCACCAAAGTCATGGATTTTATCAATGGCCTTATACCCACCCCATGAATCAGACCAGAAAAGGGCTTTATCCCCAGATCCTAGGTTCTAGGTAAGTCTGTCAGAGATAATCCTCCTATAGTCTAGCATGAAATTCCATAGGCAGGACCCTCTAGGGGAGTTGCTTTCTCTGAAGATTTGGATAGGATCCCCACCATTGAGGTATTTGAGGTGCAGAAGATGAGCCCATTTGAGGTGTGGGGATCTGAACAATCTCCAGATCAACTTGGCACCCAAGGCTCTACCCTAATCTCGAAGATTTTTAATGCCAACTCCACCTTCTTCCTTGGGTCTGCATATCTTATCCTAGGATATGAGAGATATTTTACAGTTGACATTAGTACCTTGCCAAAAGAAGGTCCTAAGATGTTTGTTGAGCTCGACAAGTTTGGAAGAAGACAGATGTTGATAGGAGAGCTGGTAGATGGGAATGGCTGACAAGACCGATCTTACCAAGGTTGCCCTACCTGCAGAAGAGATCCATTTTCCTTTCCATGAGTTAATCCTAGACTTGAATTTATCCACCAATTTGTTCCATAATTTTGAGGGTCTCCTCCCTTTGTCAAGGGGGATACCTAGATATTTAGAAGGGAGGGTACCTTGACTAATCTCCAAGACATTGTAGATCTTCTTTCCTAAAGTTGGGTCTATGTTGAACATAAAAACTGCAGATTTAGCCAGATTCACCTCTTGACCCGAGGCTAACATATAGGACTCGAGGATGCCTTTGAAGGCACTTGCTTCTGTCGCACTTCCTTGCCTAAAAATCATCGTGTCGTCAATAAATTGCTAATGGGTGAAAGGAGGGAGGCTGCTAGTGATGGGGATTCCTTGGACCCCACCCTCCTCTTTGGCTTTAGAAATGGATCTACCAAGAGCTTTAGCCATGATGATGAAGAGGAAGGGGGACATTGGATCTCCTTGCCTGAGCCCTCTCGAGCTTCTCAAGAAACCTTTCAGCGAACCATTAACCATAACAGAGAATTTAGGGGTGGAAATACATTCAAAGATTAGGATGATCCAGGATTTAGAAAGTCCAAAGGCCTCCAAGCATTTACATAGGAAACGCCAATCAGCTTTGTCATAAGCTTTACTAATGTCTAATTTGACTAGCATGCTTGGAGCCCTATTGAGCTGGACCGAATGAATGGCCTCTTGGGCGATAATAACCCCATCATAGATTGATCTATCCACTACGAAGCCAGTTTATTCTTCACTAATGATAATGGGGAGTAGATTTTGAAATCTAGTTGCTAGGGTTTTGGTAAGGAGTTTATACAGAGTATTGCAAAGGGCTATTGGTCTGAAGTCATTAAAGCTTTCAGGATTTTCTCTTTTGGGGATGAGAACTAGGAAGGTGTCATTGATTTCTTTGAGAATCTTACCAGAGTTCCTAACTCCTTCTAAGGCATCTGTGATCTCTGTCCCCATAAAACCCCAACATTTTTGGAAAAAGTTGGTGGCGAAGCCATCCGGACTCGGAGCCTTGTCCAGATTCATCTTCATAAGGACAGATTTAACCTCCTCCACAGAGAATTTTTTTAACAGGATTTTATTGTGGTCGTCATTAATGAGTTTTGGAAGATTCTTGATGATGTTGATTTGGCCACTAAGGTTGAAGCCTTCGGGATTGTTTAAGATTTTATCAAAGAACCTTACTGCCTCGGAGGCAACATCATCCAGTTCAGACAGGATGGAGCCCTGGTAGTTCTTGATTTTAGAAATACGATTGACCCCTCGCCTCTGCTTGGTGCTATTGTGTAAGAACTTAGTATTTTGGTCCCCATCACTCAACCAGGTCTCCCTTGATTTTTGTTTCCAAAATATTTCTTCATTAGACAGAATCTTTTCATACTCAGAGAGTATAGGCTTTTCCTTAAGGGAGAGAGGTTCATCCATTCCCTTCTCAAGAACCTCCATGTTAACAATCTTAAGATCATTTTCAATTAAGAGTTTTTTATCGAAAATATTGCCAAAATTAATCCGGTTCCATTCTAGGAGCTTCCTTTTGATAAGCTTTAACTTACTTGCAACAATAAATATCTCCAAACCAGAGAAGACAGAGCTTCTCCACCAATTCTCAATTAAGTTTAAAAGGTTATGATCTCTGAACCACATGCTCTCAAACTTAAAGGGGCATTTATTAGGGGAGTGGTCAGATAATAAGTTAAGTTGGAGTGGAAAATAATCAGAACCTGATAACAAAAGAGGCTCTGCGTTCAAGGAGCAATTAAGCTCCACGAGCCCCCCATGGATAAAGAACCTGCCTAATTTCTCAGTGATGTTACAGAAACCAAACCTTCTATTGTTCTAGGTGAAGGCATTATCTATCGTCTGGATTTCCAACAGGGAATTCCTATTGATCCAATGATTGAAATCTATAGCCGCGGGAGGGAGTTTTTGCTCCCTGCCCTTTTGTCTGCAATCTTAGTGATAGAGTTGAAGTCTCCACCAATGATGCATACATCATTTGGGAAGCTTCTAAGGAAAAGCTCAAGTTCTGTCCACACCCTAGCCTTATCCCTATTCTGGATAGGGCCATAAACGTTTATCAGTTTGAACCTAAGGTTATATTTATAGCTTACAACTTCTCCTCCTAACTAGTTTTGCTTAATCTCTAAAGGTGTAAACCAGATGAATCTAGAGTCCCAAATGATAGCTAAACCCCCTAAGGCCCCTATGGCAGCGAAATACTTTAGCTGTCTAACGCTTAGCTTTTTCTCAAAAAAGAGAATCTTAGAGGAGTTCATTTTAGTTTCTTGGATTAACATTATGTCTAGTCTAGAATCAGAGATGCGGCGCTTTAAGAAGCGTTGTTTGTTAGGGGCATTCAGACCCCTAACATTCCATGTAATGATTTTCATGGCTCTGTGGGGAGGAACTTCCCCTCCCCTGCATTAAAAAGATTACATATTTTAGACTGGCCCCTAGCTTCTCCAGCCTTAGATCTTAGTTTAGCAAGGGATCTCCTACCCCTTTTCTTACTGATTTTAGCATAGTCGGGAGAATCTTTGCTTATATCATAGCTGAGAATGCCTAGAGTGTTTGGGTTATCATTTTCTAAGTTGTCTATTGCTACAAAAAGTTCATCTATTTCTAAGTCTACTCTGGCAATATCCACTAGATTTTTGACATAGAGATCCCTTTGTCTTTCCAATACCTCATCATCACAAATTTCACCCACCAATTGATCCATGAGGTCATTAACTACTTCTTCCCCTACAAAATTGGCAATGATGTTAACTTCCCTAGCAACTCGATCACTCTCAGATTCTGAAAATGACTCTGAAATAGCATTCAGAGATGGAGGGCAAACATTTGTCACCTCTAAGGCCTCCATACTTGAGACTTGAGATATTGGTTGACCTTGGATGGATGCCATACCTGGATTCGGAGGAAGACTATCTTCCTTTGATTACGCAGAGGAGGAGGTGAGTACCCTTAACGAGGAAGATCTCGAGGGGCTCACCCTTTCTGGAGGGATGAGAGAGCAAGATGAAGGCAAAATAGACAATCTGAGCTGCTCTTTCTGAGGGAGCATCTCATGGATTTCACCTTCTTCCAGGTCTCAATCCCCAGGAAATACAGCAGCTAACTATGGATTAATAGATGGCAAAGGAGGAGGAGGTGGGCCAGATATCTTAACAGGAGAGCTATGAGGGCATAGGTCCGCGGTAAGGTGATTAGGGGCAATATAAGGCAAATAGCCTTCGAAGGTAAAACCCCCTCCTTCCACAAATCTGAATGGGGTGCTATTAGATTTGAGGACCAGTTCGAGGAAAGGTTTCTCAGAGGGGATCTTCCTCGACATAGTATCTTCGAAAGAACCATTATAAAAGGGCAGTTCTAGGGTTAAGCAGAGCTTGTCACATTTCACTATTATGGGCTCTAAAGATTTAATATTAATATTCATATTAACAATCAAAAGCTGGTTAAAGAAGCTTAGAGCTGATTTCTTAACTTCTACAAATTTGCCTATTTTGTTTTCTATTATTCTTAAAAACTCATTATTTCACAATTCTATAGGGAAATTATCAAGTGAAATTGCTCTGTTAACCATGCAGGAATTGAATTGAGATGGCAGAAAGAGGGGTTGCCATTCTCGGTAATCAAACCCTAGGCCCTTGAATGTTAATATATCCCCGTTAAGAAAAGAATTTCTCAAACTCTAATTACCACATTCAATAGCTAAGAAATTGTCAGGAAGGATATCAATTTTTACCTGGTTCTTGAGAGAAGCCGACACCCAGTTAGTAATTTGATCCGTCAGGATCCCCTAGCCTTTCCACCGAGCAAATATCATTCGGTCGTTGCAATGCATTCGATATCTTCCCTGAGTATGGGTGTCAATATCAATGACTATCCTATTAGGGTTAGCTGGAGGCTTTGAGGGTAAAACGACTTATGATGCTTAACCTCCTCTAAAATGTGATGATTCATGGAAGGGTGACTGTGCAGGGAGATCATGATCTTTGATAATTTACCCATGGATCTCTGAGGAGCAGAGAAAATCTTTGACTGGCTAGGTTTTACAAAACCCTCCTCCCGACAGTGATTGGGATTCGGCTTAAGGTAGTTTGGCTGCCCTGATGCCCTGTTGTTTTTGTGGCTCACCAAATGCCAATCCCGATCCTAGCCCTTACAAAGAGGACGGGGAGCCCTAACCATATCAGCCATAGAGTATTTAGTTTTTGCAAAGAAGGCTTCTTGAACATGGGTCCGAGATATAACCCTGCCAGAATCCTCAATCCCAAGACCCCTTGGAACCCTAGCCGCCTCCTTGCATCTTTGATTTAGAGAAACCGGGATGGAATTTTCTCCCGTGGCGTAGGTATTTAGGGCCTCGAATCTATTTGCAGATCCCACCTTGTTACTATGGGCGAATTTTTGAGGTTGTCCTGCTTGCCATGGGGAGTGCTTGGTGATTGCAATAATTTTCTTTTGCCTTGATCCTTTTGAATTTGCAGTCGCATTTTTCTATAATCCACTTTTCGTGGATCCAAAAATTTGCAGAGCCATGATTTCGATTATTATCCTAAGTGTGCCCTATATATATATATATATATATATATATATATATATATATATAATTATTTTAGAAAAATTTATTTTACATTTTTTTTATTAATATATATATATAGATACATTAATAATTTAATTAATTAAAAAAAACTTTTCTTTTTGCACAGACAGAGGGAAGGGGGCGTGGTCCACCCCAGAGCCCATGGCTCCACACAGACTGTCGGGGAGGGCCACGCTAAATAATTTCTTCTTTGTTTTCTTCATTTTTTTTTAACAGCAATTAAAAAATATATAAAACCTAACAAAATTTAACAGTAAATTTTTTTTTATTTTTCTTACAAACATGGGAAAACAAAATTACTAAATCAATTTCTTTTTTTTTCTCCAAACACTAAACATAAATAGTCACAGAGGGTAGAATTTCAACTACAATTTTAAAAATTAAAGATAAAAAAAACCAACTTGGTAAGCTTTCCTAGAAGGAATTTTCGTGAAGAGCACACGAATCCTCCTAAACACAATACCCTTCTACACAGGAAACCAGATTTTCCAAACAAACAAATTCTCCAGCCAAAACCACTTCAAAAACAGAGAGAACAATTTTTTTTTCCAAAATGCCAAGATCAATAAGCTGGAAAAAAATTTCAAATATAAAGGATTTTTCCCCACAAATATCTTTTTAGGTCAAATTCATTTTTTATGAAAATTTGAAAATAAATTTCTTTTTTTCAAACAATACATTGGCATTTACCTATTTTTTAATTTTGAATTCATTTTTTCACACATACTAAAAAAACAATTTAAACATTTAAAATACATAAAGGTAAAAATGACTTTATCTTTTTTTTTAAACAAATGAAAAAACATAATATAAATCTCATTAATAAATCAACAATCAATCTTAACTAACCAATTAAAATAATTGATTAATCTATTTAACCACAAAAATGCCCTTAATCATTTATTTCTAACTTAATTTCATAAACGTGATATCCATTAATTATTAATAACCATAAGGTATTTATAATTAATTTCTCAATAAAAATCATAAGAAGAGAATAATTTAAATTCACAAACACATAAACGCAATCTAACAAAACAAAGCAGAGACATGACCCGCATACCAACATAGGAAAGGTTGATCGACGACTAATAATGCTCACTATCTAACAAGACTAGGGATGAAATTTAGGGCCTTAAGACTATCTCCTCCACTTCCATCAGATTAATTAGGTACGCTCAGACCTATGGAACCAGGTGAAGTCAGTACCTTGTACGTGTAATTCCTGCATCACCGAACCATGCATACATTATATATATATATATATATATATATATATATATATATATATATATATATTCAAACACGATAGACACGGTGACGAAGGAGAATTGTGGCATTCCATGTCTCACCAAAGTGAGTGAAGGAAAATCATCTCCTCCCACCCCATACACTTTCCACACATACATGATGCCATAACATAACACATCTCATGGATAAAGTAAATGTGTTAGTCCATGATCAGTTACCCAATAAAATTAACATCTAATCATCAATAAAAAATAATGTGTAAACAACATTCACTAAATCTCAAATCAAAGCATAAACCAACATAGCATAATATCTGAATAAAACATCGCCACTTAATGTATCCACAAATATCCATTGAAAAATTCAACCATGGTCAAAATAAGTATCTAAAAAGTCTAATTGAGGGAGGGGCACTACAGGTCCCAGAGACAAGTCAGGCCACCTGACCCACAATCCTGGAAGCCAAGCTCAACGTACCTTCCACATACATTTTAGTCTCCTAGATGAAGACGACATCTAGAGAATGAAACCACAACAAAATTAGAATATCCTTTTGTCTAGGGATGTTATTCATACCATGAAAGAACTATCATTTTTGAGATAGAGAGAAATGGGAATCAATGGTTTTCACTAAATCGAACTCGACCAATGTCTCACCAATTGATTCACTTTTTCTTGATATTTCTTCCTACCTACCTTAGGAGGCTTCTCTGCAACACCATTTTTTGTTGTAACCTCAATGCAAGTGGGGTTCCCCTACTTTGACCAACATACCGAGGGTCCTCTAAATTAGCCACTGAATTGGCTAAACTTGGACAATCATTCACCTCTTTGCACCCACTTGTCTCTAACTCACCTAAAGTCAGCAAGAGAATATACATGTCCATTTGAGCATCTAGGCCTTCAACTTTTGAACCAATAGGGAGAAAGTTGTCCTTCTTACCAGCTAAGTGTTTCGTACTCATAGGTTCCTAACCAATAGGCATCCCTACAAGTGCTTCATCAAACTGGTCTAAATCTTCTAGAGCATCAAATCTGTTTAACATCTCATCAATCTACCTATCCTTTAAAGTTTTTTTCTATCCTCTTCCCTTATTTTGAGACTTGACTGGGATAAATCCCTTTATCTTCCACCATAGGTGCTTTCCTTTTATCTTGTTTAGGTGGTGTTCGGGATGGCCATTACTTGAAGAACCTGCACAATTAGATTTAGGACACATCTGCTACACATGACCATATTCATTACAAATCCAGCAATGAAATGGAAGAGTTTCATAATCAAACTGATGGATTCATGAGGTTGATCCTGGTCTAATTTCCATAAAATCTATTGAAGGCCTACTTAAGTCAATTTCAGTACAAACACAAGCATAAGAGATTACCCTTATGTCCATAGTTTATTGCAATGGGCCCACTGGTTTTCTAAGCAACAACACTACCAAATGAAAAATGTCATTTCTCCAAAATTCCAGTGGGAACCACAGAAGTTGTACCCAAACTAGAATCCTTAATGGAAGCTTCTCCATAGGGTTGAAACCAACATGTCGCGGCTTAATGAAAAGCCTTACTTTATTTTGAAAATATGGGCCCCTTTCAAAAGCCTTATTTCTATCTTGGATACATGAAAAAACCACCAAAACATAATTGTTGGAAGCTAATATCACCTCCATTTCGCCCTTCGAGTTCCATGTGCAATGAGCCCATGATTCTAGAAAGGGTAGTGAAACTCATATACCCATGAATTTGCAAATAAAGGCGTGATTACTCAAAAAATCGGCATCCTCCTCCAAAGTATCAAGTTGAATCACAAGCACGGGCCTGTGTACTCCTTGCAAGACATCCATTCACCTTTGAAGGCCAAAAACCTCCATTTTGAGAAGCATCTTTCTTGATACCAATATTATTTAACACCATGTCGTAATTTTCTTGCATGATAAGAGAGAAGATTATCTCTATCATAGCATCTTTGAAGGGAAGATTCTGCTTCAATGAAGAACCTCCATGCAAATCCATACAAGGCCCCATGGACAAAAAACAAGGCACAAGGAACCCTATGCACTAACCCCGGACAAAATAACCACCAACAAAGGCACGCACAAAAAAATGCCCCCTTGACAACAAAGAAAATCCACCAATAAATCTTCCATAGAAACCTCCAACCCGAACACCAAACTCCCCTCACCACAACTAAAAACCTCTAACAACCACCCCTTGCACCCCATAGCAGCCCCTCCACTCCCTACACATCAAGAATCACCCCCCTCACCACAACCAAAGCACAAAACTAGGAAAAGGCGCAACTAGGGCCTCTCGACCATAGCTTGTGTAGTTTATATATAACATGCAACCACTCCCTCCAACTGCCTCCCAATTATTAAATATATTACCTCAAATCTTCATGCCTTCACACCTTCTTGGCTTCACACATATTTTCAAATCTGATTTTAACTTCATTATATACCTCTCATGGCTGCCTTGAACACCACCAACACACTTGTAACTTTATTTTTCTCTTCTTTTATTCCTCATCCCGTGCCAAACAAATTTTCACCACTTTTGTTCATTCAATCATTGGAGCAACCTTCAAAATGTTTCCTCAAAATTGTTGTTAATTGTTCCCATATTATTATTAATTTTTTATTTTTTTTCGAACTTAAAAAAAATAAAGAATCTTTTTATCAAACTGAAAAGAATTTGTCTTCATGCTCGGCCAATAGTATCCCATTTGTATGAGCTTCTTAGCTAGAGTAGGACCGCTTGAATGAGTACCACAAATACCCTCATGAACTTCTCCTAAGGCATTTTCAGATTTGTCGCATTCAAGACATCTAAGGACAGTATCATCAAGACCTCATTGATAAAGTGTGTCGGCTATTAGGGTGTAGCAGGTTGTTTGATGGATAACATTTCATTTTTGGTTTCGGGATAAAACGAGTGGAAGGGTATTCTCTTTCAAATATGTATAGATCGCCCCATAGTTTGAGGAATAAGGACCAACTAGATGCAAAACAATTTGGGAATCGGGACTATTATATGCAGGAGTAAACAATTGTTCCACCAAGAATTCGTAATGATTTTCCTTTTTAAGAATTTGTAGAAGTGAAGCAATGGTTGTCATGGCATCTGCGGCTTTGTTGTCTAATCTTGGGATTTGTTCAAACTTAATCTCAACAAAGTATTTCTTGAAGTCGTCTACCATTCTCTTGTATGGCATCAGCTTGTCATCTTTTGTTTGATATTCATCATTTACTTGGTTGATGAGTAGTTGAGAGTCTCCATAGACCTGAAATTCTGTGATTTTCTATTCCAGTGCTACCTTGATACCGGTGACTAATGCTTCATATTCGGCCTCATTATTTGTACAAGGGAACATCAACCTATAAGATTTTGGAATTGTGTGTCCTTGAGGAGTGACAAATAAAATTTCAGCACTCGATCCATGTTGAGTGTAAGATCCATCAAAGTTTAGTTTCCAAGGGTGTGTTGTATTGTAAGAACATCTACAGCCAAGAATTCAATGTGCATAGGATGATCATCTTGTAATGGTGCTTCAACTAATTTATCTACAATTACTTGACCCTTGATTGCTCTTATATCCACATATTCAATGTCAAATTCACTCAATATCATCACCCACTTTTCTAGTATACCTGTTAATGTGGCTTTGTTGAGAAGATATTTTAATGCATCGATCTTGGTTATTAGCTTGACTGTATGTGTCAACATAGAGTGCTGCAATTTCTAAGAAGCAAACACCACTGGTAAACATTCTCTTTCAATGAATGTGTAATTAAGTTCATAGCCACTTAGTGTCTTGTTGTTATATTAAATAGTATTGTCTTTTCCTACAGAATCTTCTTGTGCTAAAAGAGCTCCTAAATATACCTCAGTAGCTGATATGTAGAGTAAAAGTGGCTTTCCTTCTATTGGTGACATCAATATAGGTGGATTCATCAAATATTGTTTCCATTGACTAAAGGCTTCTTCACATTTTTCATCTCACTTGAAAGAAACATTCTTATGTAACAAATGAGTAAAAGGGTGATATATGTCAGCCAGTTGTGAGATAAGTCTTCGAATAGATTGTAGCCTTCCTTGTAAAGATCTCAATTGATTGATGTTCCTGGGAGCTGACATTTCCATGATTGCTTGAACCTTCGTTGGATCTACTTCTATGCCCTTAGTTGAAACTAAGTATCCCAATATTTTCCATATGTGACTCCAAACACACACTTTTTTGGATTGAGTTGCACATTGAACTTTTATAAACGTTGAAATATCTTATCGAAAATCTCTAGATGTCCATCCCTAGTAAATGATTTTGCTAGCAGGTCATCTACAAAATCCTCAATGAATATGTGCATCATGTCATAAAAAATTGTAGTCATTACATCTTGATAAGTTGCCCCCACATTCCTAAATTCAAAAAGCATGACATTCCAACAATATGTACCCCAAGGGCATGTGAAATTTGTTTTATCTTGATCTTCTAGTGCTATCTTGATTTGATTGTATACTGAAAAATCATCCATGAGTGATAGCACAGAATGGTTTGTTGTTAAATCTACAATTATGTCTATGTTGGGCAAAGGAAAGTCATCCTTTGGACAAGCCTTGTTGAGATCCCTGAAATATATACATATTCTAGCTTAGACATAGGTAAAATATTTTATATCAATTCTGCATAGTCAATTGGTCGGATGAATCCCACATCTAGCAGTTTCTTCAATTCTACTTTCACTAATAGAGCTATGTGTAGATGCATCTTTCTTAGTTTTTGGTTTATTGGTTTTATTCTATGAGATATGGATAAGTGATGCATTGTCAAATCAGGATCCAATCTTGGCATATCAGCGTAGGACAAAGCAAAATTGATTTCTCTGTTTCTGAAAAACTTGATGAAATCTGGTCTTTCTTGCTCTATCAGTGATGCAGCTCGGTGTATGATCTTTTTTGTTTCTTCAGTACCAATGTTCATTGATTTTGTGGGCTCAGTCTATATTGGAGATCTTTCCTGATAATGTTCAGGAAGAGTGTCAAGTCTCTCATCCTTCGGTTCCTCTGAGAGGTTGTCACCATTAGACACACCATTTCTTTTAAGTTTTTCATGATCTAATACTGCCATCGTATGGTTTTCACCATTAGATCCATTGTTGTTTCATTCATTTTGCAACTAAGAGAGTTGGCACTCCCTTGATGGTAAGCTTCGTTATTGATTTCATTGGTAGAACTTGTTTCAAGATTAACAGAACAGAGATAGTGAACAATAGTATCATCATCTAGAAAGGTGGCTATATCAAGAGGTTACTTTTGTTTCTGATCAATGAGTTCCAGATATACCAAGGGTAAGGAATCGTCCAGCTGGTCAAGATCAAAGACAGTAATGGTCATAATGAAATGTTGTCAAGGTTTTCAATAATAAAGTTAAGGTCTATGATATTACTCTCTTCAAGATTGTCTATCTCGAGTGGTCTCCGATCATCCTCACTAGAGTCATCGTCAATATGTTGTGATCCAAATTCAAATGGTTGATACCCTGAGATTCGTCCCTCATGGAGTATAGGTGCATATGTTTGTACCACATCATTGTCTTTCTCTTCACAGGATTCTTCAGAAGGTGAATCACATTCCCATTCATTTGAGTCTATTTCAAAACCAGCTTGTAATCTAAGGATTTGTTCATATAAATATTTTGAGTGGCTTATTCTTTTATCTCTTCTTTGTATCATATTCCCTTCTTTTCTCTTGTATTAGAGGAAGTAGGTTGTATTGGTTCCACAATGCCTTCTTTTCATTTGTCGATAGGACCTTTGCCATCATATCCCATCTTTTGCATGATCTTGAATCTGTTACCATATTCATCTGTCAGTAACCTAATATTTAAGGCCTCATCTTTAGATTCATCTTCATCTTTGTAAAGCTATTGTAGGATGTCTTTGTCATTAGTTTCATCCAATAGAGTACCTCCTTTTACAAGTGCACCATTGAAAATCTTGATTGGTTGTGAAGATTGTTGTCTAGATGTTGATGGTTGTCCATATGACTTTAGAGAAATTGGTAAATTTGAGAGACCTAATGAATGCTCAATGGAATATTCTTCGATTCCTTTGTCTTTCAATTGAATATTTTTTTATAATCTTTTTGATAAAGAAGTGAATAGACTTTCGGTACTTGAGGAACTAGAAGTAAGAGCCTCCATGTTATGTGGTACAATAACATCTTGGACTGGTTTGAGATTGATGCAATATTGAAAGGGATTGGAGTTTGCTGAAATTGTAATTTCTTGTCCATTATAAGGAAACTCCAAGCATTGGTGGCATGTTGATGGTACCGCTTGCATTTCATGAAACCAAGGTCTACCCAAGAGTATGTTGTAGGATAAGTCCATGTCTAGGACTTGGCATATTGTATCCTTTTGAATCGGTCCTACTCTGATTGGTAATACCACTAGTCCTTCGAAGGGTCTTTATTCATCATCATAAGCCTTTATTATGATCTTCTTTTTGGATCTATTGCATTTTCTGAAAATCCTAATGCATGGATAAGAGTTAAGGTACGTATATTTAAATCGGCTCCTCCATCTATTAGAACATGTTTGATCTGGTGTTTATAGATTGGGACCTCAATATGAAGTGGAGCATTGTGTGGATGATTCAAGGATACATCATCATTCTCAGAAAATGATAAATAGTGAGGTGTGGTTAAATGCCCCACCATGGCTTGGAATTGAATGGTATCCAAATTAGTAGGTATTGAGGTATCCAATAGGGTTTTCTCTAGAATGTCTTTGTGTGCAGGTGAGATATAAAGAAGCTCTACTATGGATATCTACGCTAGAGTCTTTTGTAATTGATCCACTGTGTTGTATTGATTTGGAGGAAGAGATGGTTTGGATGTGGTACCTTTCAAAATGACTTTAGCTTGACCTCTTGTAGTCACATTTACTGGTCCATTTTCTTATTTCTCTTTGATTTTAATAACATTAATTTGTGTGTCAGATGCTAGAAGATGGTTAATCACATTTTCATAAATATAGTTTACCTTTCCCCCTTTATTGTTTGATGAAGAGGATCTTCCTTTTTCATAATTTGGAAGAGGATCTTTAAAGGCTCCATGTTCATCATTTGTCTTATGTCCCTCAACAGTTATGTCACCTCTATCTATCAAATCTTGTACCAAATGTTTTAATCTTTAACAATCATTTGTTCTATGCCCCCTACTTCTATGGAAATTACAATAATGTGTGTCATTCCACCATGATGGTTTGACTCTTGGTTCAAAATCCCATGTATCGGGTACTGTTATGAGATTATTTGCAAGGAGTTCTTTAAATGTTGATTCAAGTGTTTGCCCCAAAGGTATGAACTTTCTTCGAGGTAGATTAGGGGGTGGTTTAGGTCTATTGCTATCTTGATTGTTCGTGGGTGTGGTACCAGATAAATTTAGGATGGGTTGTTTTGGTTTCACATTTCGTGTATCAACCACACCATCATTAACAATTTTTTTGTTCCTTGTCCAAAATTTTGATTTATCATTGTTGTTATTATTGTTAGGATTATTAGAAGAATTTGCCCCTTGTTTGTAAATCCTTATTTCTCCTTTCTTAACCAAGGCTTCTTCAATTTTGAGTCCATTCTCAATGAGTTTGTTGAAGTTAGGTGGACATTGCGATTGAAGTGCATAGCTTATCTCATTGTTTAGGTTGTGGATAAAAATGTCCATATTCTCTTGTTCAAGTAAGGGTCGAGGATATTTGGCAGATAATTGTCTCCATCTTTGTAAGAAAGTGAGGAAAGGTTCTCCACTTTTTTGTCTTGCATTGCATAGATGAAGAATGGTCACTTCATGTTCAATGTTTTTGATTAAGGGAAAACAAGTTTTGAAGGGAACTAAAACCTTATACAAAACAGGTTTTGGAAGGACCTGCAACCTAAACCGAAAGATAAGCCTAAAAGTCCACCCAAAGAAACAGAACACAGATGAGACACGGCACTACCATACAAAAGATGGCGGACAACACAAGAAGGACCCCCAACAAGAACCAACCGGCTGCAAAAACCAGCAGCCCCAACCCTACCAAGATGGATCACGAATTTGACCTACCCTTGTGGGATCGAAGGGTCATATCAAAAAAGGAATGGGATGATTTAGAATTCTTACTTTTAACGGTAATCCATCCCTCCTCAACCCTAGCAGCAGTCCTTTGCCAAGAAAACATGTCCAGAATAGAGGACCTCCCATCATCAGGAGGAACAGAGGTAGCATCCGGAGAGGCAGGGACAGCAGAAATTTGAGAATTAGACAAAGAACCAGCATCAATCTGGGAAGCGGGAAGGTCATCCATCAAAGAAGAAGATCCAGCATCCTTCAAACGATCAATCGGGATGCCACCACAAACATCCACACACACCTGAGGTGAAGCAACACCTGAACTATAGGCAGCAGCCAGAAGCGCAATATCGTCGGCCTAAGGAACCTGCGCGACCACCTGGGAGAAGCTTTTCTTTCGAACAAAATAGTGTTCAGAGGAGGCACCCTTCCACCAAGAAATGGATCTTTTTATCTGTTTCACATCGTGAAGTAACATGCCCAGTTTGGAAACAATTTCGACATCTGAAGGGGATACCCTCAAAGTCGAGCGGTTGGACCCAAGATCCCAAGGAAGATTCAATCTCAATCTCAGCTAGGAGCCCTTGGAAACATGAATTTTAACCAAGATCTGAGCATGAGTAGAATGATAAATATGGTAAGAATACTTATCAATCATTAGGAATTCACCTAAAGCCTCCCCCACTTCCTCGAGCAGAGAGTTCATCCATAGATGAAGGAGAAGGTTAGGGAGCCTAACCCAGATAGGAATCTCATTAAATGAATCAGTAGATGGGTTAAAATCTAAGAATCGGGGTTTAACCATCAAAACAAATTTATCCTCTCAGCTGAAAGGATTGTTACATAAATTTTTTGATCTATCCTCTGCATGTTCAAATTTAGCAATGAAAAAACCCTTGGCTAAAGGAAAAATGTTAACTGAACCCTTTAAGATCAGTTCCCAGCTTTGGGAAATCCAAGTGTGGAGCTGAGGAAGGCTTGGCCAAAATCCCTGAAACTTGCAAATCAATCCATGAGACTCAAACACAGAGGAGTTGTGGCTGATCTCCTTTTCAATGTCAACAAACACCTTGAAAGCCAAGGGTTTGCACACAGGAACAGCTGCATGCCCCAAGCAACGAGCAACCCGATCCGCAGCAGAGGGTGCCAAAGGAACCGGATCACCCTCTCTCATATTAACGACAGGTGCATGATCAATCTTGGACCTGCAAGGTTCAGCCACAGGGGCAACCTTCTACTTCACCCTAGCAAGGGTACCCTTAGGAGGTGGAGCAGAAACAACACCCACCCCCGAGGAGGGAAAGGCCCGTGCTAAAGGCGATAGTCGAGCATCTAAAGCGGGAGACGAAGAATCCCCCGCCTTGGAGCAGACAGAAACCCCCGCAGATCCCCTATTCACAGCACAGCGAGGGGAAACACCATCGGCACCAAGGGAGCGAACGAGAGCCACAGGCAAGACAACAGTCTCACCAGGGGAACGAGCAATAGGCAAGACGATAGCAACAGCCGGTCGTAGGGCATCGACAGACGGCATCGTTACCCTAAATTATTAGAAAAGTTATATGAATAATGGGTGACAAATTTATCTACTAATTTTGCTAATGATTTGATACCGGGGGCTAGTTTTGAGAGCCATTCCATGGCTTGTCCTCCTAACCTCTTTGGGATTAACCTCATCAAGTAAGTGTCATTGTATGATATATCCATGCTTGTTGCACAAAACTCTCTAGCATGGTCTTGTGGATCTGTTTTGCACCTATATTTGTCATATTTAGGGATTTCAAAATTAGGAGGAAATGGAATCATTTGTAATCTCCTATCAAAAGGGTATGGGCATATGTCTTCCAAGGAGTATGTCTTTGTTGTTCCTCTTTGCATGTCAAAAATTTATTTTTGGAGGCCTTGAATTTGTTCAATCAAGGCATCTAATGGATTGTTGTCACTATTCCTTGAATTGGTGTCACTTTTCCTTTGGTCCTCCTTTAGTTTGGTTACATCGAAATCAAAAGGTAGTTTAACACCTTGATGTGCCAACATGAGGATGTATTTTTCTTTATCAAATTCTAGCACTTTTTCCATGAATTTATGAAATTTAGGATCTTGTGGAGCTTCTTGGATCAATTCATCGATTCCCTCATCCACATCTATGTTTAAAGAACCTTGCTATTTGTGAAAATGGTTCTCTTCTCTACCTTCCATGATTGGTTGTGTTTCTTCTTCCTTCTCTTTGAGTTTTTGTTTTTGAGCTCTAGTCAATATGGGCGTACAAGTGATTCAATTGTGAATGTTCTAAAATGTTTTTTATTTCAAATACTTGTTTGTATCAAGCTTTACAAAGTCGAAATAGGAAATTGTATTGTTTTCCTATTGATAAGACTATTTGTGTCAAGATGTTAATGAAGTTTCCTAATTTAGAATGATAGATCCTGATTTTGAAACTTAATTAATCTGACTGATCAGAATGGATAAACAAAGTATTTGATTTGTATGTTTTAAAATGTGTAATTGGGTCACTTGTGAAAATTTGGTCTGTTTTGGTCAAAAAAGGATTCTATGTCACTGTGGATCAGTTAAACATTGAAAAGGGCATCTGAAACAGGTTTTTGATTTTCTGTAAAATGTCAGGGAATGCCCTCTATTTCAAATGCGTCATAATAAATGCGCTGACAAAATGGGTATATGTGCTACATGATTTGTTAAATGCGCTATAATAGTGATTAAATGTGCAGTAACAGAGATTGAATGTGCTATAATATAGGCTAAATGTGTTGTAATAGTGATCAAAAGTGTTATAACAAAGATCAAATGCACCAATATATAAGGCAGATGTGCTAGCAAAAGTGGTATAGGCGTTGACAGAGTGATTAAATGCGCAATTCTACTGTGTTTTGGGAGTTTATAAGTGAGTTTTCTGGTTGTTTTTTTGTAGGGTGATTTTATGATTTTTTACAAAAGCACAATAAGCAAACATAAACAATCAGTGGGCTTAATCTAAACATCAAGTGTATGTTCTAGGATCTTTTCAAACCCCAATGATCTCCACAACTTTTGAACAATTGAAGACATCAATCAGACTCTCCTATTCTCAAGGGTCATTATAACATCACAACCCACATCTTGGAATATCCGTCAGCTCAAATAGTCGTGTCACGCCCTAGGGTGTGCTTGTTTTTTTGCCTTTTGCCAGAAGTTGACCCAAAGAGATTTCTCCTCAATTGGATCGTTTTCTTGGGAGCCTTATGGTAGCTTCTTAGGGGCGGATTCTTCCACACCTTTGCATTGTGATATTATAATGTTTGGTTACTAACTCGACTGGATTCTACACTTATGGTTTGTAAAAAGGGTTGTCATTCAATGTGTTAGTGATAAACTCCCTCAAGAGGCCTCCCAACCTTTAGAACAAAGGATTTACGCATCACAAGGATACTTGTGGGGGGGGGGGGGGGAGGAGGAGCTATTAGTGAACACTACCGTTGGGGGTGATTTTCATCACAACCACATTTGATTATAGTGGGTTGGAATAACTTGGCTTTAGTCGTTCCCACTTAGGTCATTCCCCTCTCACTTGACCTTATTGGCTACTCGGGAGGGCAGGCCTTCTAGAGGTGTTATCTTAATGTAATGAATTAAAAGAGTGAGTCTAGCTTTTTGGTCACCCAATTAAAGGGAGAGCATATGCCTATCACTTTACCAACACAGCAGACAATGTTCAATTAACCCTTTACGTAAGCTATGTGCCTATTTTAAACATTGGATAAAAAAAATAAACTATTATTTTGAAAAGATCTCCATGCTAGGTCCTACAACACACTGTTAGTAATTTGAATTCTTCTCTGTTTGGTTTTCAATTGTCAGAATTCTACTTGCAAAACAAACAAAAGCACTAATTAGAAAAATTTTGGTTTATGTTTCAAATGCGCTAATACAGAAATTGAATATGCTAAATTAATTGTTAAATGCGCTACACCATTTATCAAATGAGCTAGAACAAATCTTGTAGGCGCTAGAAGAACTATTAAATGTGCAATAACAGAGATCAAATGCACAACAGTTTAAGTTGAATGTGCTAGACTTTAAGTTGAATGCACTGAAACAGAACTTCAGACCTGCACTTGTCAAAAACCTGCGATAAAATGTTAAAACAAGGAAAAGGCCCCACAGTGGGCGCCAGAAAATGTGTAACAAAATATGACATCAATCAAATTAAAACTCTAATTACACCACCGATACTAAATTGAAAGCAAATTTGAGAGAAAGTAATTCAAACTCAGCCCTCTTGTGAATGTCTCATTGTGCTCTATCTCCAAGGATTTATCAAGCCATATTAGCTCTCAGATTTATGCACTTGTGGCTTTCAAAATGACAACCTAGAGAACGAGATTGAATGCAAAATGCAAGAAATTATTCCTACAATGTATGATATTAATCTAGATGAGATGCAATTTGATCTACATAATGCTAGAATGCTCTCTTGATCTATGCTCGATGAAAAAGGCTATGTTATGCTATGAAAAATGTTCAAAGATTACTTGCTAATTGCTAAAAATGCTTAAATGCTCGATGCTCTATATTCTTACTAGCTACTTAGCCTTTGATTTGTGCAAATGAGAGTTTATTTAAAGATTTTCCAAGGCTCATATCCTAAGTGGCAAAGATGGATAGTCAAGATTCGATTTGAGAAGATGAAGAGTTGGAGATGGAGAAGTTGGAGAGAAAAGTGGATCATGTTTGCTTAAGAGAAACCAAGTGCTATGTGAAAGATGGAGAGGAAATGGGAATGCCAAGTGTCCTCCCAATTGGTTGAAGATATTAGTGCAATTAAATATTTGAGAATATCTAATTATATGAGACACATGTTGATGTTGCAATTTGATGTGGCATGACAAGATGAGTTGGAGAATGATGCGGAAACGATTTTCGGATAAGAAGAATAAATGTCATAAATCATACAAATAAATTAAAGAATTTATTTATAGATAGAGGAACTAAGGATTAATTAAATAGCATGTATTTAATTAATTTTCTCAAGCCAATTTTAGGTGTATACAATACTCAATATATATTGAACTGAAGAATTATGAAATATCAAGTCTTCAATACATAGCCAAACAAATTTCTCACTTGCGTTTTCAAAGGAAGTGCTACAAGTGCGTGCAGGCGAGAGTCTCATATTCAAAGATGCCCATCAATTGCTTGAACTTTATTCTCATCATATCAATGTAATTTTGCCAAATGAAAATGCTAGGGGATATCTCCTTTTGTTATTAGTGATTGGAGTATGTGTGGATTAGTTCATGAACTTGAAGCCCAATTACAAAGATGTTGTGAAGAACTGGTCAAGGTCATGGATTTAAGTGGAGCAACTTTGTGTGGGTCATGGTCATGGTATATTACCATTTCTTTCATCCCAAAATTTAATAACATGAGACGTATATATTTAAATGATTTTTGTCCACTTTGCAATTTGAATGTTTTTTTATCCTCAATTCAATGAAAATTTATGTTGCCTATTACATAGTATTTGTATGAAGGTAATGTAAAACTTCTTCAATTAATGCTCAACTTAATTATCACTTTTTCTAAATAAAAAATTTAAGCCTACAATAATTAAGCCTAGATTTTTAAAAATTTAATATATTAAAAACTCTATATTTTAAAATACCTAATTTAGATTTTCAATATTAATATATGCTTAAATTTAATTATTTTAATAGATTTTTGTTGTGTTTATAATATTCAAATAATTATAATTAAATTTATTTAAAAAAATCAAATATCAGAAAAAATGCAAATTTGCAATAGTCTAGTTTATTTTCAATTTTTGTTGGTGAATTTTAATTTTGTCCACTTTTAATTTATTTTATTTTGATGCCATGAAAATTGTTGATAAATGTATATTTAGTATTAATATTAGTATTCTTATATTTATGTCTTTATAATTTAAATTGATATCTCTCAGCATATTTTACATAATTTTTTTAAATATCAATATGTACAGATTATAGTTTTTTAAATATAAATATGTAAAGACAGCTAATATAAGTATGTTAATATTGATGAATGAAATTTAAAGAATATTGCATACAGAGAATAAACATAAACAAGAGATTAGGTGAACTCATGCAAATTACTCTTAATTCAAAATTCTATTAAAAATAATTTCCTTCCATCAACATTTATTAAGAAATGGAACAGAAATACAATTAATAAATAAGTGTAATATCATTAAACTTTCTGAAATCATCTAGTTTGTTCATTACATATGACCGAGTAAAAAAAATATACAGATTATGTTGATGAACACTTTCACTGGCTAATTTTAACTGAAACATATTTTCTCATTGTAAACAAGGTATACTGCAACATGAGCTAGTAATTACGAGGAAATTGTGTGGTCATAAAGATTTTATAATTAAAATCGTGTCCCCGCAGCACCATTCTCCTCCAGTGGGCAACAATGCAATTGTGTACATATAACTTGAACATTAGGCATTACCTGAACCGAACCTTGGAAAACATGAAATCTTTTGATCCTCCATTATTTCCCAAGAAGCAAATCAAACTCAGTAATCATTCTGGCGTGACACCTCAGTTTTAAATGGAAGTTCTATAGGAGTTGCATTGCCATAAAACTCTTCCAAATTATAGAATTCCCTTTGTTGAGGAAGGAAAATGTGTACAACCACTTCTCCTGCAAGATCCCAGAGAATTCCATCCCAGGCTCATGAGTTGCAAATATTTGAAGTAATAGTATAAAGTTTAAACAACCTTCAAAATAAATTTCAATGAATATCAGCCATGCATTTAAAAAAGCAAGGCAACAATTAGATGATTAAATTTTCTTTCAAGTTGGTGAGAGGAAGGGAGAGATAAATATTCCTACGACCTAAGAAATATTCCTACAACCTAGGAAGAGTCAAATTTACTACAAGATCACCACTTTAAAGCATAGTTGTAATGAGCTACCTTATTCCTAAGCATGAGAAATGTTCCTAGGCCCTAGGCATCAGTACCGAGACCAATGCTTTGCTACAATATGCATACCAATTTGGCATCTGAAGTAGAGCAAGAATAGTCTTTTTGGCATGTAGAATGATTAAATCATGCAAATGGAAGACTGTCAAATGGGATGAACACGAGTGGTACATCAAGGGATTTTTATAGCAGAGATCCATATTCAAATCCCTAAAAGATATGTTACATGTTTGAATGTCCAAATACTTAAATGTATAAATGTTGAATGTTGAACAACTATCACATCCAATTCTGGGTGTGGAATACTCCAATAGACAAGGTCATGTTCAGGCCTGAAGTGAATTTGATGGAAGAGATATCCCTCAATCATGACATCTAAGGCAAAGAACCCCTGCAATAAGAATTTTAACAAATAAAAAAGGGGCAGGAAACAAATATGAACATAAATTATAAGGACATTGTTAACAAACAAAAAGTACATATACATACAAAATTGTGTTTGACATCATATTTTACCATGAAAATCATATTATGTAGCTTTGTTTTATGGGAAAGCATGTGTATCCCTCCAGTCTGTTTCTGATCATTTTGCAGGTTGAGTGTTGAACCTTGATGCATGGAAGTATAGATTGTGGAAATCCTTCCACTTTACTTCTGTAGGTTGCCTCTGATATTGAAATTTTAGTTAAAAATGCAACACAATGCAGCGCACATCCTATGATGGATTTAGGGGAAATGGTGAATGGGACAAATGAAAACATAATGAACTGATAGAATTGTAATTTTAGCATGTATGCATATATAGTGAAAGCAGATCAGAGACCAATCATTCAATGCAGAGTGGTTCTCTGCACCAACATACCAATACAACTACTTTTCTAGTTGGTTTTAAAGGGAAAAACAATTTTAGTTAAAAAACAGAGAATGAATGAGAAATGCATGCATTTTAATCATTTGACTCAGTTGTGAAATGCATGCATTTAATCATTCAACTCAATTGTGCAGAGTTAGTTAAATAAAGCATAAAATCTGGAAAGATAGAAATTATTTTAAATGTTAAAAATCAATTTTACAGGAGTCAGACTCAGGAAGTTGATTTTTGACCCAGACTCTGACTCTGATTTGGAGAATAGAGTTAACTAAGACTGCAAATTGAAAAAACCTTGAAATATGAAGTTTTTTAAAGATTTGAAACATTTATCATGCACCCATCAATAAATAAACTTTAAAGACACAATAAACTAATTGAATAGAAGATACATTGATCACATACACAACTATTCATCAATCAAATGAGTATAAAAGCAGATTCTAGCTGAAGGAAACAACACTAAAATCATGGATTATGATATCTGTGGCATCAAAAACAAAAATCACAATATAGAGTCATGAACTATGATAGAAAGGAGCTTGTATCACTCAGCCTAGCATTGCCAGCAGCTCTATGTGGAGTCATGCGCTTGTATCTTAGACATGTTTACAAATGTTGCTATAGCCATAGGAGCATTACTTGAAATAGAGATTTGTTCAACAAACCAGAAGCATGCATGTAGTTCAATTACTTGGGATTTAATTGGGAAAAAGTCCAAAGAATAAAATAATGTAACTTTCCATCCAACATGGCCCACACTGATTTTTGCTTTTTGATTTTTTTAAACTAGAGTGGGCAGTTTGTTGACTTGGTGGTCAGCACCTCCTTCGGGGTTCACAACATGGCTTAACTGCCTCCCGTGGATCTGGGTAAGTCTGGCATTTGTAACAGGTGTTGACAGCTCGATCTTTTGGCGCAATGGCAAACAAACCTACAATTGGTATCAGAGCCTTGGGTCACGGGTTCAAATCCCAGGAGGTCTCCTTCATTCCGTTGGTGCAGAACCCTCAGTCGGTGTTGGGGGGGAGATTGTTGACTTGGTGGTCAGCACCTCCTTCGGGGTTCGCAACATGGCTTAACCGCCTCCCGTGGATCTGAGTATGTCTGGCGTTTGTAGCGGGCGTTGATAGCTCGAGCTTTTGACGCAACGGCAAACATACCTACACAGTTTGGGGGCAGCACTCCAAGTAGGGTAATGAGACAGTGCCCCCAATGGGGTCAAGGGGTAGCGCCCCTCAAATGCTTCCTCTCGAGATATAGTAAAAGGTTGAGGGGAGGAGCCCCTGCCACCAAGGCCAAATCAAGGCCTTTGAGACCACACAAACCTTTATGGCATATGTCATTTTTTCGTAATCTTATTGCTTCTAGCCAACCTTCAAGAGTCCTCCAGACCCTTCAAAAAACGTTGACTTTCATACTATCATGTTTGAGTGTTTTCAATGTTTGCTCTTTTTTTATTTCAAATTTTCACTAACTTGGCCAAGTCTAGGACTCACAGTGAAAATCAAAAGGCTTGGAGAAGCCTGGAATAGCTGAAACGAGACATGTGCTCATCAATACCATTACCTAAAGCATCACATTCAAAATCAGAAGGCTTGGAGAAGTCTGGAATAGCCAAAACAAGACATGTGCTCATCAACTGTTTGAATTATCAAATGATTTTTGCACTAATTCAGACCATGTAAAGGCTCCCTTCTTGGTCAAATCTATGAGTGGGACAACAAACTTTGAAAAATCTTTGACAAACCTCCTATAGAAACCATATAACCCAAAGCAACCCTTCAACTATGTAAGATTTGTGGGTGGAGGCCAATCAAGGATTGCTTTGATTTTTTCTAGATCAAAACTGACTCCCTTAGAGATGATTATATGACCAAGGTACAACAGCTCTGTCATCCCAAACTCATATTTAGACTCCTTGGCAAACAAGGATTCAGCCTCAAAAATGCCCAAAACTTCATCAAGATGCCTCAAATGCTCCTCCCATGTCCTACTGAAAATCAAAATGTCATCAAAGAATATCAAAACAAACTTACGTAACTGCCTATGAAAAACCTGATTCATGCAAGATTGAAAAGTGGCAAGCGCGTTGGTCAACCCAAAAGGCATGACTAAAACCTTGAAATGGCCATAGTGACATCTAAATGTTGTCTTCTCAATGTCCTCTCTAACCTAAATTTGGTGATACCCTAATCTCAAGTCTATCTTGGAGAAATAGACTGCTCCATGTAGCTCATCAAGAGAGTGGTCGTAGATCTATGCAGCCCTTAATGGCCCATGAATCCGATTCATTGTCTAGGGGAATGGAATGAACATTGAACAATGATGTCACAAGGCGAAATGTGGAATTGTCTTCCTCAAAGTCGTTATAAGTGTGGAGAGGGTTATTGACGTTTACTAGTCCTTTGCACTATTGAATCCACCACCTAACCATGGAAAGGAAAAAGAGGGAGAAGGATAAGGACTTTTGGTAAAAATGACAACGGTTGATGGTATATGGAAAAAGTTAATAATAGTAGTGTGTAAGTTCAAGATTTGCTCAGGTTTTGCTGACCTTTTAACAATGTTAGCCAGCATATAGGGTAAAACTACACTTGTAAATGATCCTATACGAATAGGTTGTCGAACCATTTTGTTAACAGCTCCATTTTTGTATGTCATGACATTGTAATATGTTTAGGGGTAGCCCTCGGATTCCTTCATGAGTGTAAAACAATGTAAGTTTGGTATAAACAATATATGGGTGTGGCCCCAAACAACAACTTTTATTGATCAAATATAGCTAGGTCGTATCCCTTGATTGGGCCGACCTAGCTTGGTAAATGTTTAATGGGCCTACTTATGTGATTATATTATGTAGCTTGTGAATGTTAAAGGGCAGGCCCTATTTGGGCACTCAACTTGTGTAACTTGTAATTGGGTCCAGCCCTAAATGGGCATTGTAACTTGTGATTCATGCTGGCCCTATATGGGTGATATGATGTAACTTGTTGATGCGATAGGTGTTTTCCCCCGAGGGGTGTATGTTTCAACAGTGCATAACAGTACGGGAATGTAGGAAATATGACAGTATACAACAATGTCAATTAACAAAAAAACTCATATGCCTTTATTTATTCATGCCAAATGCCAGTACTTCCAATATCTCTGCGACCATACTTTCACAAGGTATATAAAGGTACCGAGGGGGTGCGAGGAATAACCGTCACACCCGTAACTGTCTACCCTTGGTTACATCACTAACAAACACTTGATTACTTTTTTCCCCGGACGAACAGTATGCCGCCAACATCACCCCCCCAAAAAAGGTCGTCTCCAGACGACTTACAAACAAAATGGGGAATACATTTCTACAACAGAAACCAAAATCAAAAACTAAGGGGATGCAGAGGGCATCCCTGATGAAGAAGCCGCCAGTGGTGGTGTAGTAGTGGAAGCTAATCGCCCACGCAACTCGTACACCTGCTCAGTCCTCCTCTTCAAATCTCGTTCTGCCACCATCCGCCTCTCCATTACAGTCTTAACCATATAGGCTGCCTCCAACACCTCCTTCTCCTTCATGTTGATGCCCTTTCCTCCTCCAACTGTGCAACCAAGGCAGACTTATCTGCTACCAAAATGTTCGTCTCTGCCTGAGCCTATGCCAATGCAGCCTCAACCTCCTGAAACCTAGCAGCCAGCTCCTCTCGAGCCGTCATTGCTGCTACGTGCAAGGCCTCAACGGTGGATGCCATATGATGTGTCCTCCTGAGCTCAAAGTAGCCTTCTCGGAAGGCCTGCTCCACCTATCTCAATAAGGACTACATCCAAGTCTCTCCAACTCCCTCAGTGAGGTGCCAAGCCTCCAGCATCCCCAAGTTCTCCATCTCAGGCCACCCGCCAGACTCAAAACACCTCACAAACTCTTCTCTGTATCCAGTGCTGACAAAAGTGAACAATCTCTCCATCCATTCGACCACCGCGGCATCCTCCTGGAGTCTCGCAGAGGTCACAAGCCACTGAGCTCCTAGAGTCATATCGGCAATGAACTGCTCAAACTCTCCCAAATCTCGGGTCACAATCGCTATGACACCACCAAGGGCCGAGACCACACCAGGGACCGATTCTATTACTAATGCAGTCCCTGTGGTGGACTCCGTAGATCAGCCAGGTATCTTGGAGGGTGCGGGGGCCTACAATCAGCAGGATGTGCCGAGTCATATAGAGGAGGAAATGGTGGAGACACGTGCATTCCAGGATGACCTCAGTGCCCGGTTGAGCCGCTATCAACTCACATCCGTGGCACCTATAGGCGAGGCTGCTCTATCTCCACGTAGGGAGATGCATTCTCTGGATGTTATTGATCTCGAGGGAGGGAGTTCTCCAAGTAGTAGGGAGCAGTAGGCTTCAGAGGGCTGATTCGCCCCCCACAGATGTAGTGATGAGTCCTTACAGAGATGAGGGGGTGACAGTTGGAGTACAGTAGGATTTGGGAGAGTTTGAGAAATTCATTGCCGATATGACTCTAGGAGCTCAGCGGCTTGTGACCTCTGCGAGACTCCAGGAGGATGCCGCGGTGGTCGAACGGATGGAGAGATTGTTCACTTTTGTCAACACTAGATGCAGAGAAGAGTTTGTGAGGTGTTTTGAGTCTGGCGGGTGGCGTGAGACGGAGAACCTGGGGATGCTGGAGGCTTGGTGCCTCACTAAGGGAGTTGGAGAGACCCAGATGCAGTCCTTATTGAGACAGGTGGAGCAGGCCTTCCGAGAAGGCTACTTTGAGCTCAGGAGGACACAGCATATGGCATCCACCGTTGAGGCCTTGCACGTAGCAGCAATGACGGCTCGGGAGGAGTTGGCTGCTAGGTTTCGGGAGGTTGAGGTTGCATTGGCACAAGTTCAGGCAGCGACGGACGTTCTGGTAGCAAATAAGTCTGCCTTGGTTGCACAGTTGGAGGAGGAAAGGGCAACCAGGGTGAGGATGGAGACGCAATTGGAGGAGAGAGCATCCAGAGCTCTATTAAAGACTTGATTGGCTAGTGCATTGGAGAGCATCGACACAAAGGAGAAGTAGGTGTTGGAGGCAGCCTATATGGTTAAGACTGCAATGGAGAGGCAGATGGTGGCAGAACGAGATCTGAAGAGGAGGACTGAGCAGGTGTACGAGCTGCGTGGGCGATTGGCTTCCACCACTACACCACCACCGACGCCTTCTTCATCAGGGACGCCCTCTACACCCCCTTAGTTTTAAACTCTTTCATCATTCTCTCCATGCCTTTCTGGAGCGCTTGAACCTTCTTGTTGGATTCCCCACCGTTGTTGCTTTCTTTCGAGTTGTCTTTGTCGAACGAGGATTTGTCCTCCTTTTTAGATGTTTTATGTTCACTCTCCAGGTCCATCACCCTGTTGTACGCATCGTCATACGATGTGGGCGGTACAATCTTCATTTCTTTCCGAAGGGAAGGCCTCGATCCTTCCACAAACCATCTCTTCTTCAGCCCGTCTGTTGGCTAGCTATCCATCTTCCCCAACAACTCTTTCAGCCTCCCGTCGTACGCACGGACCGTCTCCTTTTTACCTTGTTTTGTACTGTAGATTTCGACCACAATTTCATTATCGTCTCGTAGTCGCGGAAACTCTGCTTGAAATTCTTTTTGTAAGTTAGCCCATGTAGTCACCTTTTGTTTATCTATGTCGAAGTACCAATCAATGGCTACTCCCCTCAGTGTGGCCGGAAATTGTAGCACCCACTCCGCCTGGTCCACCACCCCATTGGCGGACCAGATGGTCTCACATGTACGGCAATGTTGTACGGGGTCTTCCTTTCCATCCCCCGCGAACTTTGGCAATTTTTGTCTGTTTGCCATCACCCTTCTTCGTTGCGCGATGCCTGCGCCTCCCGAACCCAACCCTCCATAGGTTGGTCCTCCAGAAACTGGTGCATTGGTTCCTACTACGTGACTCTGACTTTTAGGATTGGATGTCGTCGAGCCAAACAGATTGCTTCTCGTACCGTGCCCCTATGTCCCTCTGACACCTTCGGCTGCACCGGTATCCCCGACCTCTCTGTTCTCTATTTCGGTCCCCTTCTCCCTTCTCGTCTCGTTTCCCCTAAATGGTGTGTACGGGTCGACCGCACTCCCATCACCAATCTCCTCCAACATGAGGGACAAATCCCCCAACCGTTTCCTGGTGGTTTTGATTAACACCGAATCTTGGTCCTCGCCAAAGCCATTGCTGCCATTTCCGTCACTTCCTTCTTCGGCAATCCTCTTGAATCTTCTTCTTCGTTCTGCTTGTTGCTCGAGAATTAATGCTTGTTTGGCGGTTTCAGAGTCCCCTACGTATTCCTTTTTGTTTTTGTCCTTATTTAGCAGATTGGGCATTAATTCTAAATTCTCCTTATGAAATAGAACAAGACATCATATTAAAAAAAAACACTTTTATTAATTCATCCCTCGTATATAATGTATGTCACTGACATACTCATTACAATGGGAGTGTTCTTGTTTATTCTCCTTCCCCCGTACACAGTTCAGGGATTATTTACCCCTCGCTTGGTTTCATCGCACTCCTCTTCTTGGCGCTCGTAAAACTCCAGTAGGATTTGTTGTCATCAGTTCTCCCGATAGGTGTCTTCCCTGCGGTTTTGAAGAGCCAAAAATGCCTGTGCCAAAAGGTTGGGCAAGTTGCTCATCAAACGATTTACCATTGGGCTTACACCAAGCACACTCCACACAACATCTTCTGGAACATCCTCGGTGGTGGCTTCTCTTTGTACGTGTGTTTTGATCGCCGCCTGGAGGATGCAGGAGAAATCTTTCGTGAGTGCTAGTTCTCCCTCGAACAGTTCTTCAGGGTCTTCGTCAAGGTTACTGCTCCTTCCTTCGGGCAATGGTTGTCCCATTTATCCACGTGCCATGTAGTATATTCCCGTGCTCCAGATTAATTTTGGCGACGGCGCCAAATGTTTTCCCCCGAGGGGTGTATGTTTCAACAATGCATAACAGTACGGGAATGTAGTAAATATGACAGTATACAACAATGTCAATTAACAGAAGAACTCATATGCCTTTATTTATTCATGCCAAGTGCCAGTACTTCCAATATCTCTGCGACCATACTTTCACAAGGTATATAAAGGTACTGAGGGGGTGCGAGGGATAATCGTCACACTCGTAACTGTCTACCCTCGGTTACATCAATAACAAACACTTAATTACTTTTTTCCCCGAACATACAATATGTCGCTAACAATAGGGCTGACCCTATAATATGTAACTTGTAATTATTATGCGTCAAACCCTATTTTGGGCGCCAACTTTAGATGCCTTATAAATTTACTGTACAGGCCGACCTAAGTCAAATAAGATGTAAAAGCTCATATATATTCAAGGCAATGCAAGCATCAATAGAATACATTCACTCAACGAATTATCTCTACAAGATTAGCGAACTTCTATCGTATGTGATCTGCAATTTCCTTCATTGATCAGCATCCGTGATCAGCAAATCTGGAGCTGCACTCTAGGGCAGTGAATGCTTATCTGAAGCAATGAATACAATGCGAAAATAATCAAGGCAGCGAACTAAAGCAAATTCATCCCTCTGCCTTATGCAAACTGTCTACAGCAGCGAACTTCATCGAATTGTGCTTATCAGTCAGCGATTTGTCTATTAGGCTGGGCGAAGATCTTATGGGCTGCCGAATTTGCCCTAGGTCTGCTGGAGCATGTCAAGGCTGCCCAAAGACTCTCTGAGTTTGATAGCAATCTGCACATCACCCTGACTTCCAGATTAAGATAAGTTTTGCTATGCCCTAGAAGGGTAAACTTGTAATTTGCTTAATCAAATCAGATATGAGACTATTGTTGGTGGGTTTTTCCTCCAAGAGAGAGGCTTTCCCAGGGTATCACTGTGTTATGTGTGCATTTGTGTTTTCTTGTTCTTTACCGTCAATTTGATTGCTAAGTTTAACATAAAACTAACATGGTATCAGAGCTTGGTTTGTAATAGTTGTGATCAAATTCATCAATTACAGTCATTTTTCAGTCTAACCTATTGCTCAAGTTCAGGTCAACATGGCTTCTTATCTTAGGACTGAAGATAGGTTGGAAGGTTCCGGCAATTACACTTCATGGAAGGTTAGAATAATGATGGCCATAAATGACCTTAATGAATACATCAGCAAGGATGTTGCTGAACCTCAAGACGAAAAGGAGAAGGAAGAGTGGAAGAAGGACTACCAAGCACAAAGGATGATTATTGATTCCGTCAAAGATCACATTGTTTCATCCATCTCCAAGAAGAAGACTGCGAAAGAGATGTTCAACACCTCGGAGAAGATGTATGAAGTCAACAACACTAGTTGCATACTTGCCTTAAGGAATCAGCTCTCTCACATCAGATTGAAGAAAGGAGAACCTGTAGCTGCTTACTTCATGAGGATCTCTGAGCTAAGGGATCAGCTTTCTACCGTTGGGAAGAATGTTGAAGATAGTGACTTAACTATGACGGCTCTAAATGGTCTTCCTTCTACATGGGAGCCCTTTATTCAAGGAATCAATGCCAGAGTGGAGCTCCCTCAATTTGATCGATTGAGAGGAAATTGCATTCAAGAGGAATCTCGCTTGGTTACAAAAGGAAAATTTAGAAATCCTCATGACAGTGATCATCATGTCCTCACAGCTAAGAAGGAAGGTGGCCATTGGAAGAAGAATAGCTTCAAGAGAAATAGAGATTTCAAACCCTCTGCTCCTGATTCAAGGAAGAAACCAAAGGACTTATCTCACATTCGATGCTTCCAATGTAACAAGTTTGGTCACTTTGCAAAGGACTGTCAATCTCAGCTCGAGCAAGGAGAAGCGAACCTAAATGAAGTCTCGGAACAGCAAAATAATGAAGACTTCTTCTTTGTCTCAGCCTTGTCAAGCAATGTTCAGTCAGACAGTAACACTTGGCTGATTGACAGTGGTGCATCTAGACACATCACAGACTATCGGGAGCATCTCTTAGATTTGGTGGAGAAGTCGTCCAACCTTTATGTGACTATTGGTGACAATGCTCGTTATGTGGTAAGAGGTTTTGGCTCTACTTTAAAATTAGATTCCGGTATTTACCTTCATCTCAGTAATGTTTTGTTTGTACCCGGAATAAAAAGGAATCTACTCTAGAAGATAAAGGTTATCAGGTTGTATTTTCTGAAGGAAGAGTTCTTGCATGGCCTAAGGAGTCCAACATCAAATCAGCTCGTGCCATCGGGATTAGATATGAAAGCCTATACAAGCTTTCAACTCACACTTTCAATTAAGGATATGATTGATAGATCCTTAAAACTATGATAGAAGTAAATTAACTAGTGAACTTATTACTTAGATAAGGATTAAGAGGGAGTTACATATTCCCCACAATCCTCAGTGAATGCATTGTTGTTGAGTATATTTAGTAAAGCTTAAACATATTGCTGGTTTCTAACCATTGATGTTGAAATCTGATTTACAAACAAATTTGTATCTCTAGTGTTGGATTTGAGAAGTATGGCTAACCATTTGAATTCAAATCAGTTCTGAATTTATTGCAAGGATGTTTTGATAGAACTAACATGTATTCCTTGTTTCTCTAAAATATACTTTGGCCAAGAGGGAGTTTTCAGCTCCTATGATAACATTGTGTGTATCTTCCACCCTCTGCGGAGTGCAAGGTGGGACCACCCTCTGTGGAGTGCAAGGTGGTAGTTTCTTTGAGGTGTAATACCTCTTTCACCCTTTGCAGAGTGCAAGGTGATAGTTTATACCAGAGATCGTAAAACTGCCTCCAAGTACAATACATGCCCTCCGAGTTTGGCGAGCTCGGACTCAGACTCGTCCGAGTCTAGAGGGTGAACTCGCCAGACTCGCCGAGTTGGCAAGTTTGACGTAAACTCGCCAAACTCAGCGAGTCCCGTGCCTGGTGTTAATTTTAAGCAATCAGATGTTAATTTAACCAATTAGATTATAATCAGGCTGTGAATAAACAGTAACAGCAATAAAACACAAGACACCAATACCCTGGGAAAACCTCCCTCTTGGAGGTGAAAAACCCAGCCTTTAAATGTGATATGTATTATCTCAAATGTAGACAGTTTACAAGGCAATGACTTATCTCAAATTGTTGTTCAAGATATCAGTGATGAATGCAGCCCTTCATTAACAGCAGATGATTAGGAGGAGGAGCAGATGTTCATATCAGATTCGCACAAGAGACCTTATGAAGAACTTTGACAACTTCGCCACAATCAACCTTGAAGAGTTTGCACAATCGCCTTATACAAGTTCGCATGAGGAAGGATCGCTGCTAGGAGAGCAGATAGAATTTGATAATGATTGTGTTCAAATGATTTCATCTTGAAGTGGAAATATATCAACCTTTTGGCGCCAATTATCCTAAGGTCGGCTTGCATGTTAATTAAATAATGTTATATTGTCAATGTACATTTCCCACATTAGACATTTGGGTCTAGCCCAATAGTCATTGAATTGCCTTTCCACGTTACATTTGGGCCCAACCCAATAACATATGTAATTGCCTTTACACGTTACATTTGGGTTCAGCCCAATAATATATTTAATTGCTTCCCACATTACATTTGGGTCCAGCCCAATAACAAATCTAATTAAGATAATACGTATGAATTTTAATTGTCATTTGACAACATTAAAATTCGATAATCAGGTATCCGAACTAGCTAACATTTTCAACACTCCCTCTTAGCTAGGGAGGATATCTGCCATATGTCATGAAACATGATCCATTCATGACTTTCATCTTGCATTGCCCGCAAGGATAAATGTATAAGCTCTATAGAGTACACCTGCAATAAAAACACATAAATATCATGAACTCATTTCATGATGTCCATCTTGCATTGCCCACAGAGGATGGATCCACCTTGCATTGCCTGTAGAGGGTGGAAGACGTCTTACACCTCATCCTTCTCCAAGAGAAGGACACGATGTCACCTTGAATTGCCCGCAGAGGGTGACTCCACCTTGCATTGCCCGCAGAGGGTGGAAGATGTAGACTGAATTGCATCAATAAGATTGAGACTCCCTCTCAATCAATGTTGTGTTCTCCACCATTCCAAGCTTCTCTCTGAAGTAATCAAACTTCACCCGAGCTAGAGGCTTGGTGAGAACATCAAAAACCTATTCATCAGTGCTGATATATTTTAGCTGGATGGCACCTCTTTGTGCCATATCACGAATATAGTGATAATGAGTTTCCACATGTTTTGACCTGTCATGAAACACAGGATTATTAGACATTTTAATACAACTCTGATTATCACAATAAATAACAGTGGATTCTCAAGGTTGTCCAAACAACCCAGCAAGAAGCTTGTGAAGCCAAATTGTTTCTCTAGTTGCCACACTTGAAGCAATGTATTCAACTTCTGCAGTACTAAATGCAACCGAGGACTGTTTCCTACTGGCCCAAGAGATCATAGCGGAACCCAAGCTGAAACAGATTCCTAAAGTGTTTTTCCTATCAGTAACACTTCCAACCCAATCAGAATCAGAGTAGCCTTCCAAATTGATTACTGTGTTGATTGGATACTTCAGCCCATAGCCAATTGTTCCATGCAAGTATCTCAGGATGTGCTTGGCTGCCACCAAGTGAACATGCTTTGGTTGGTTCATGAATTGGCTAAGTGCACTCAATACATAGCAAATATCTGGTCTAATGTTGACTAGATAAATCAAGGATCCAATCAACTGCCTATACTCTGAAAGATCTGCAAAATCAAAGTTAGCTGCAGAAATACTCAACTTCTTCAAGTTAGTTTCCATAGGAGTAGACATAGGTTTACAATCCATCATACCAAATCTTTTCAATATATCAATAATATATTTACCTTGACTTAGAATAATTTCATTAGGTCTTTGCCACACTTCTAACCCTAGAAAGTAATGCATTAGACCTAGATCCTTCATTTCAAATTCAGTAGCTAATTCTTTCTTACACCTAATGATGAAACTATCTTCACCAGTTAGAAATAAATCATCAATATATAGAACCAGAATTAGCATTTCACCATTAAATACTTTAAAGTAAATGTTAGGGTCAGCATCATTCTTATAAAATCTTAAACTGACTAAGTACTTATCAATTCTTTCATACCAAGCTCTAGGGGCTTGCTTGAGACCGTAGAGAGCTTTCTTCAATCTCCACACATGAGTTTCTCTATTATGAATCTCATAACCTTCAAGTTGTTCAATATAGACTTCTTCCTCAATAACACCATTAAGGAAGGCAGTCTTTACATCCATTTGATGTAATTTCCAACCTTTGGCTACAACAATAACTATAATAGTTCTAATAGAAGTATATCTAGCAACAAGAGCAAATGTTTCTTCATAATCTATGTCTTCCTTTTAAGAAAAAACACGAACTACAAATCTAGCTTTATATTTCTCTATACTACCATCAGTAGCATGTTTAATTTTAAACAACCATTTGGAAGAAACAACAGACTTACCTTTAGGTCTAGGCACAACATCTCAGACATCATTCTTGATGATGGATTGATACTCTTCGTCCATAGCTAACTTCCATGCTTGCTGGTTCATAGCTTCTTCTATGCTAGATGGTTCAACCTCAATGATGTTGCACATCATTGCAACATAGTTAGGGAGCTTCTGAGGTCTCTTACTTTCTCTGAAAGTGCCACTAGGAGCTACAAACTTTTCTACATCTTGAATTGTGCTTCTAACCCAAAGTGGTCTTTTCTTGCTAACTGCAATATCTCTAGGTCCATCAGTTGGAACCAGAGGCTCGGGAGGATCATCATGCTCAATAGGTTCAGGAGGCTCAATAGGCTCCCTCTGAATCTCAGGGTTAGTATCAATATCCATATCTTGATTATCATTAACTTCTTTATCATTATCAATAAGAGAACCTTTAGATTTCTTGAAAGTCATCCCTACTTACCTCAATGTACCTTTGACCAGGAATGTAGATGCGAAATGCCTTGGAAGATTCACTATATCCAACAAGGATACCCTTCTTACCGGAAGGCTCTAGCTTAGTCCTCTTTTCCTTTGGCACATGAACATAGATAGGACTTCCAAAGATCCTTAGGTGGCTGATATTTGGTTTGAGTCCTGTGAAAGCTTCCTCAGGAGTTATGTTCTTCAGGACACGGTGAGGACATCTATTCTGAATGTACACGGCAGTCTTGGATTCTTCAGCCCATAAGAAGATCTGCAGATCTTGATCGTGAATCATAGCTTTGGCAACTTCAACAATGGTTCTATTCTTTCGTTCAGCTACACCATTTTGTTGAGGATTGTAGGGAACGCAGAACTCCCTCTTAATTCTTGTTTCTACACAAAAGTCAATGAAGCTACTTGAGGTGTATTCACCTCCATTGTCAGATCTTAACACTTTAATCCTTTTACCAGACATATTTTCAGCTAGAGCTTTAAATTCTTTAAACCTACTTAGCACTTCATCAGATTCTTTAGATTTTAGAAAGTAAATCCAAGTCTTTCTAGAAAAATCATCTATAAATGTAACATAGTATAGAAATCCGCTAGGTGAAGGAACAAACATGGGTCCACATCGATCAGAATGAACAAGTGCTAATTTTTCTTTAGCTCTACTTTCACTTTTATGAAATGGACTTTTAGTGTTCTTACCTAATGCACAACCTTTGCAAGCATCATCATGAGATTGATTAAGTTTAGGCATACCTTTAACCATCCTTTCAAGTGAAGGAAGTGCCTGATAGTGAAGATGACCGAGCCTTCTATGCCATAGCTCGCTAAATTCAGGAGCTTCATGAATGAGCGCTCGAATGGGGTTAGTTGAAGCTTATACAAACTATCATATCTATTTCCAATAACACGAGCAGATTTAATGCAAGATTTCTTAGGCCATGCAAGTACTTTACCCTCAAAAAATGCTATTTGATAACCTTTATCTTCTAGAGCAGAAATAGAAATTAGATTCCTCTTAATTTCAGGTACAAATAAGATATCACTAAGATGTAAGGACATGCCAGATTCTAAATTTAAAGAAGTGCTACCAAAACCTCTTACCGAATACTAAGCATCATCACCAATTACCACATGAAGGTTGGACTCTTTCTCCATCAAGTCTAAGAGATGTTCTCGATATCCCGTGATGTGTCTAGATGCACCACTGTCGATCAACCAAGTGTTGCTATCGGTTGGCACATTGCTGGACAAGGCAGAAATGAAGAGGTAGTCTTCATTGTCTTCTGAGTTTGCAACTTCATTCAGGGTGGCCTCTCCTTGCATGGGCGGGTTCTAACATTCTTTAGCATAATGTCCAAACTTGTCACATCTGAAGCAACAGACACGTGAAAGATCCCTTGGCTTCTTCCTTGAATCGTAAGCAGGAGGTCTGAAGTCTCTATCTCTTTTGAAGTTGTTCTTCTTCCAATGACCTCCCTTTCTTCTTACATGTTGAGATGCAAGCACATGTTGATCTCCTCCATGAGAGCCTTTATGCATTTCTCTGCCAACAAGGCGTGACTCTTCTTGAATGTAATCTAACCGGAGGCGATCGAAGGAAGGGAATTCCGCTCTTCCACTTATGCTTTGAATAAAAGGATCCCAAGAGTCAGGAAGACCATTCAAAGCAATCATGACAATATCCTTGTCCACAACCTCGCTTCCAATGGCGTTGAGTTGGTCCTTCAATTCTGAAATCTTCATGAAGAAGGACATGACTGAATCACCTTTGCTCATTTTGACTTGAAGAAGTTGCTGCCTCAATGTAAGTGTCTGACTGATGTTGTTGATCTCATATATCCCTTCTAGATGTTTAAACATCTCTCGAACTATCTTCAATTTGGAGATGACTGGAACAAGATGATCCTTTACGGAATCAATAAGGAACTTCTTTGCTTTGAGAGCATTCTTCTTGAATTGCTTTAGCTCTTCCGGATCCGAAGGTTCAGTCAGATCCATATCTTCCACAAACTTTAACAGCTCTAATTCTTCAGGAGCAAGGAGGACACGAACCTTCCATGATGTGAAATTGAGGGCACTTTCAAGTCTATCCTCTACTTTCAGACCTGTAACCATCTTGCAAAACTAAAACACCAAACTGAAAGTGAAGGGCAACTAATAATCTGATTATTTGAATGAACCTAAAGCTCTGATACCATGTTAATTTTAAGCAATCAGATGTTAATTTAACCAATTAGATTATAATCCAACTGTGAATAACAAGTAACAGCAATAAAACACAAGACACAAGACACCAATACCCTAGGAAAACCTCCCTCTTGTAGGTGAAAAACCCAGCCTTTAAATGTGATATGTATTATCTCAAATGTAGACAGTTTACAAGGCAATGACTTATCTCAGATTGTTATTCAAGATATCAGTGATGAATGCAGCCCTTCATTAATAGCAGATGATTAGGAGGAAAAGTAGATGTTTAGATCAGATGCGCACAAGAGACCTTATGAAGAACTTTGACAACTTTGCCACAATCAACCTTGAAGAGTTTGCACAATCGCCTTATACAAGTTCGCATGAGGAAGGATCGCTGCTAGGAGAGCAGATAGCATTTGATAATGATTGTGTTCAAATGATTTCCTCTTGAAGTGGTTATATATCAACCTTTTGGCGCCAATTATCCTAAGGTCGGCTTGCATGTTAATTAAATAATGTTATATTGTCAATGTACATTTCCCACGTTAGACATTTGGGTCCAGCCCAATAGTCATTGAATTGCCTTTCCACGTTACATTTGGGCCCAGCCCAATAACATATGTAATTGCCTTTACACCTTACATTTGGGTTCAGCCCAATAATATATTTAATTGCTTCCCACGTTACAGTTGGGTCCAGCCTGTTTACCTCACTGGGTAAACAGGAAGAATACAGAAATCGAACAGTAATGCACAATGCAAATACAAAAGAAGTACCAGAATAATCTTGCCATTAATGTCAAAGGATGTTCATATTATATCTGTCGTCAATATTACATTACATCTGACACGGCTAACATTACCTGTCTCAACACCCGAAGGTGGTACAATATATGACTGCCGAAGGGGTGCGACCCAACCGTCGCGACTCCAACTACCTACCCGTCGGCTAACTAACTATTGATAATTAACATTACTAACTATACACTTTTTCCCGATAACATCATCCCCCCCAAAAAAAGAAGTCGTCTCCGACGACTTACAACAAAATGGAGACAATGTAATATAAATATACAACCAAGTGAAAGTCAAGGAGGGGGCTGAGGAAGCGTCCCTGAAGTCGAAGGGTGAGATGCTGGTGGCTGGGCCGCCAAGCGGGCGCGGAGCTCATAGACCTGTTGGGTGCGCGCTGCCACATCCCGCTCTGCTACCAACACCTTCTCTAAGGCAGTCTTCACCATAAGTGCAGCCTCCAGTAGCTCCCTCTCCTTGGTATCGGCGGACTCTGTCATGCGAACCAACTGGGCCTGAACACCATCTAACTCCTGCTGGACGAGACGCCGCGCACCCTGTTCCTCTGAAAGACGGGCGTCCACCGCAACCTTCTCTGCACGGGCTGTCTCAAGCTGTGTGACCAACTCTGATCTCTCGGCTGCCCACGAGGCTTGTTGCCTGGCCATGTCCTGCTCTAACTCCACTCGACCAGCCTCGCGAACCGCGGACTCATGCTATGTCTGGCGTAAGGTATAGTAGGCCTCCCTATAAACCTGCTCAATCTCCCGGACGAGAGTCGTCACCCTACTCTCCACGACGGGCTGAGGCACACGCCAAGCCTCCAACATCGCCTCCGTCTGGGTAACTGGCCACCCTCGTGCCTCAAAACATGAGGTAAAAGCTGCGGGACAGCCCTCTCGCATAAACTGGAGGACCTGCTCTAATTCCTCCACAACCTGCTGTAGAGACCGTGTCTGGGCCGCGGCCACCACTCGCCGACCCCTCGTCACCATATCTGCCAGATAAACCTCAATGTCCTCTCCCTCTAGCCCCGATGTAGGTACAGGAAGCCCACGTGGTAACTCAAAAGTCTCCTCAACCACACCAACTGCATCCTGCTGGCCCAATGGTGTCTCTCCCGCCCCCTCAAGTGTAGCAGTCGCCTGCTCTGGGCCGGTAGGAACACCCTCTCCAAGGACCTGTCCCTCTGCTGGTGCCTGCGTCTCCACCGAGGAATCCTCCAGATCCACCACCTCAGTGGGAGGCTCTCGCCGAGGTGAGAGTACAGCTGCTCCTACGGGTGGCGTCACTGTCATCTGGAATCTCCGGGTCAACCAACTCCCCATAGCCGCCACGGATGGAACTGCACTCAACACCTCTGACCCTCTCTCCCCCTCGGAAACATGTCCTGCGGGCTCCTCCAACAAGGAGGCCGCAACCGTCACCACTGCATCGGATCCTACGACATCCAGTCGCACCTGAGGCTCCGTCTCAACTATCTCCTCTGCCACGCCTCCCTGCGGTGGACCACACAACTCTGCCGTGCTGTCGGTACATGTCTCGGCTGGTATGGTGGAAGGTGCTGCGGCCGGCTGCACGGGCCTGAGTGTAACGGGCGTGCGGCTCTGTCCAAATGCCGGAATCGAAGTACTGCCCGCGGACGACCCCACAAGTGTGCCAAGTGGAAGTGTGGGTGGTGCAAACAACACTCGCTCTCCGGCGGGCTCCATCCTCCCCTCGTCTGTGGCCCGACTACTACTGTTGTCCTCATCCTCGGAATCCTCGGAATCCTCTGCACTGCTAGAAGTTTCTCGCCCACTATCTGGTTCTGCTGCGGTGGTCTCTAATACCCGTTTCCGCTTCGCGGAAGAGTGTCCAATATCCAGATGTCGCCAATGCATGATAGGAGGCTCACCCTCCGCCAAGGGTCCCTGTGGCCGTACCTCCAACTCAGCCTCTGGCACTGCTTCCCGCGTAGCCTCCAAGAACAGTCCAATGGCATAGTGGGGCATGTAAAAGGTGCGCTGCTCCATCATCAAGAAGGCGCACATCCGCTCGGATAACAAGGTAGCCCAATCATAGACGACTCCGTTCATCAACCCGTTCATCAATACTATCTGTGGTAGAGCGATGTCTGATGCCCTACCCGACCCTGTCAACCTGCTTTTGATGACGTCCATAATGCATCGCCAGTGACCCTCTGTGACAAAGGACCTGCGCATCCCACGACCCTTCGTGGCGTCTACGATGCTCGCCAACTCTGCGGGGGTCAAGTCTCGGGACACTCGCTTAATCCAATGTTCTTTTTCTTCCCGTGTCATCTTCTTCGGTTTCAAGTCCACTTTCTTGCCATGTATGCCTGGGATGCCAAATACTCTGGTGAAATCTGCAGGTTTGAAGGATATGGTGATATCCTTCCCCAAATACTCAAATGTGCTCGTCCGTGAGCGGCTATCAAAGGTGTCAACCATATACCGCAATGCTCCCTCATACTCGCGAATGGCGAACACAGGCATCCGTATAGCCCATTCTACCCCTGCTCGGCGAAGACTTGTTTTCACCAAATTATCATCCGGCGTGTCTTGCCACCATTTCCGACATTCCACCCCATTCAATCCCTCAAAAGTGATATTCTGTGAAGTGGAGGTGTTCTTCCCTCGTGCGGTGGACTGCTGTGGTGTCTTTTTCTTCTGCCTGGCTTCCATTGTGCCACCTGCTATTCGAACACCTGAAGGGAGAATACGTGCATCTGGCTTCCTATGGCTGCTATCTTGCAATTGTTTTTTCCAGTTTCTTTTTCCCGCAGACTCCATTAGCTTCCTGTAACTGATTCTTGATTTTAGCTGTAGTAAAAAAAAAACGGCTAACTGCCTCCAGGCACCGAAGAGCGAAGACTGTGCAGTGCATTTTTTTTTTTCACGCTGTTCGCCTAGAATCCCCCTTCTTCCTTCTACCGCACGGTAGCTTCTTTCTCTCCGTTTTATCTCCCTTCGGTAGGCGTGGCTGTGCGGTGAAGGCGCGGCTGTGCGGTGTAGGCGCGGCTGCGCGGTGACTTTGTCTCGTGCGGAGCCTATGCTTCGTGCGGTGTTTTTGTCTCGTGCGGAGCCTGTGCTTCGTGCGGTGTTTTATCCTAACCCTCGGTGGCTTCGTGCGGTGTTTTATCCTTTGCTTCGCGCGGTGTTTTAGCTTCTTTCCCCTTCTCTCCGTTTTGTCTTCGGCAGCTTTATGCGCGTGTTGTGTTCTTTTTTTTTTCTTTGTGCGGCTTTTATAACCCCGGCTGCCACCGCACGGTGGCTTCCACCACACGGTGGCTTCCACCGTCGGTGGTGCCACCGCACGGTGGCTTCCACCGTCGGTGGTGCCCACCGCGGGTGGTGCCCACCGCGGGTGGTGTCCACCGCGGGTGGTGCCACCGCACGGTGGTGTCCACCGCACGGTGGTGCCCACCGTGGGTGGTGCCACCGCACGGTGGTGCCTTTTTCCCCCTTTTTCCAATTTTTTTCAATTTTTTTTTTTTTCCATTTTCATTTATTGCCTGACTGCGACTGTGCGCCTCCTGTCGGGCTGCTCCTGCGCGCTTCCACCCTCTGGTGATACACTTTCAGTTTCGACCCATTGACGCCCTCTGGAATTTCCTGTCTGTCGAGGGTCGAGAGCTTAACGGATCCATTGGCTGCAACCTCTTGGATCCTGTAAGGGCCTAGCCACTTCACTTTAAACTTGTCGGGCTTAATCTCGTTCCTTCCGTTATACTTTAGGACTAATTGGCCCGGCGTGAACCTCGCCCGCCGAATGTGTTGGTCATGCCAGTATTTCCTGCGTTGTTGGGCCACGTCTGTCACCCATTGTGCCATCGTTCGTCTTTCATCCAACTTATTTAAGGCGTATAGTCTCTCTCGAAGGCTTTCCATGTCGCCTAGTTTGTTGTCAATGGCGATTCTGAGACTTGGCACCATGAATTCGATCGGCACTACAGCTTCCTGGCCGTACATCAATTGGAAAGGTGTCTGCCCGGTGGTTACTTTGTAAGTTGTGCGGTACGCCCAAAGTACCGAAGGCAGACGCTCTTCCCAGTCTTCCTTTTCCACCCCACAGGACTTATAAATTACCGACACGATGATTTTGTTGGTTGCCTCGGCCTAACCGTTTGCCCTGGGATAGTACGGACTCGATAGAGAATGAAAAATTTTGAACTCGGTTGTCAGTAGTCGAACAATATGATTTACAAAGTGCCCCCCTCTATCACTTGTCAGTTGAATCGGTATTCCGTACCGGGTGATAATCTGTTCATAAATGAATTTCGCCGTGCTGACGGCGGAGTTGTCTGCCAACGCCCTGGCTTCGACCCATTTGGTCAAATATTCTGTCGCCACGACAATGTATCTACATCGTCGAGCGCGACTCGGTTTTAATGGACCAACGAAGTCTAACCCCCATCTTTCGAACAATTCTTGAGCATGCGCCGGGTTAAGTGGCATGAAATCTCTTTTTAATGGTCGCCCAGCACGCTGACATGTATCACAACTTGTCACCCATTCTCTGGCGTCATTATGCAGTGTCGGCCACCACAAGCCAGCTAGTAGGACCTTCCTTGCTGTCGTATCCGGTCCCATGTGCCCTCCAGCAGCCCCTTCATGGGCTTCTCTCAATACTCCTGGGATTTCCTCTTCCAAGACACATCGTCGTAGGATCTGATCAGGTCCCATTTTGTAGAGAAGACCATTTATAAGTTGGAATGTTCGGCTTCTTAATACAAGTTTTCGTCTTTCACCTGGTGGCATTTCCTTCGGAAATTTTGATGTTGACAGATATTCACCCACACTGGTGTACCAATGAGGAAGGATGGCAATGCGGAAAAGATGGGTGTCCGGAAAATCGTCGCTAATGCCTTCGGCCGGCTCTCCCGACTTGATCCGTGATAGCTGGTCGGCTATGACGTGGCTCCTGCCAGGTCTGACAATGATGTTGAACGTAAATTCTTGTAACAGCAACAGCCATCGACTAATCCGCCCCTGGATGATTGGCTTGTTCACCAAATACATCAACGCCTGGTGATCCACATAAAATGTGAATGGTGTCGCCAATAAATAATGTCGGAATTTTTGGACGGAGTATACCATGCCGAGGGCTTCTCTCTCCGTCGTGCTGTAGTTCCTCTCCGCGTTTGACAAGAGTCGACTTGCAAAATATACTGGGTGGTCCAGCCCGTGGCTGCCGACCTGTGCCAGGGTGGCCCCTATGGCGAAGTTGGATGCGTCGACATGTACATGGAACTCTTTGTCCCAGTCTGGGTATGTCAAGATTGGCGCACCCACCAATCGTGATTTTAACTCTTGAAAAGCCTCTTCCTGGGCCGTCCCCCAGACGTACGGCTCCCCCCTTCGTGTCAGCTTATCAAGTGGGTATGATACTTGGGCAAAGTTCTTAATAAACCGCCTATAATACCCGATGTGTCCAAGAAATGACTTGACACCGGTGACATCGTCGGGCGCCTCCATCTCTACAATGACTCGTATTTTGTCAGGGTCCGTCTTCAGTCCAGCCTTACAGACGATGTGCCCTAGTAACTTGCCCTGAGGCACCATGAATCTGCATTTCTTAGGGTTTAGGGCGAGGCGGGCTCGTCGGCATCTCTCCATGCATTCGCCAAGTGCGGCCAGATGTGCCTCCTCCGTGCTGTAAATGGACCAATCATTCAAGAATGCTTTGAAGTTTCCTACGGACATTTTATCGAAGATATGGAGGATTATCCGTTGAAAGGTAGCTGGCGCATTGCACAACCCGAATGGCATCCGGTTGTATGCATAGACGCCATCTTCTACGACAAAGGTGGTCTTCAATTTGTCCTCCTCTGCAATGGAAATTTGATTGTATCCGGAGAATCCATCCATAAACGAATAAATTTCATGACCCGCGACTTCCTCGAGAATGGTGTCTGTGAATGGTATGGGAAACGGATCTTTAATTGTGACAGCATTCAAACACCTGAAGTCTACACAGATTCTTATCTGATCGGCCTCCTTTTTCAAAGATATCACAATGGGTGATACCCATTCACTCGTCTGGACCTTGAAGATAATCCCTGCTTCCAGCATGTGGTCAATTTCATTATTTACCCTGGCCGCATAATTTTTGTTCATTCTGTATGGCCTCTTCCGTACGGGCACAGCTCCGGGAACCAAAGGGATCCGATGTACACAGAGTTCTTGTGGTACCCCCTTGAGGTCCTTATATGTCCAAGAGAACACGTCTTTGTATTCTGTAAAAATTTTGAACGCCGCCGTCTTTAAGACGGGATTCCAGTCGTCGCCGACCAGAATATTTTTCTGTTCTGAAGTTTCTCCAAGGTTTGTAACTTGAAGTGCGGATTCTTCATACCTTATGGGCTTACTTTTGTCAAACTTGTGCGCTGGTGCGTCATCCACAGGGACATCCCCTTCCTTGTATTGTCCGTACTCTGGCGGAAACTCGTTCATGTCAGGTCCTTCAATCCCCAACATATTGCACCCATACAATAATTCATAGTCTTCCATTTGCCAATGGAAGAGCCCTCTCAAAGAATCCGTCTCATCCTCAGAACAGGCTTGAATTCCTAAGATGCCTTCATCATTTGGTTCCCTGCCCTCCTTCCCTTCGTCGGTATTGTCTCTGTCGGACTCTGACTCCGACGCCAACTCTTCACTGACCTGTTGAGTTTTGAGGTCAATGGTATACCTTCGGCCAGCCTTTTCCATGGACAAGGTGTTTTTCTTCCAATTGTGATTTGCTTTGGCCGCCACCAACCAGCCTCTACCGAGGATGGCGTCGTACCCCTTCTTCTTCAATGGGATGACCACAAAATTCAGGACGAATGGCTGGGTTCCGATCGTCACCTGTTGCGCCATGAGTGTGCCCAGCGGCTTGATGCCGTGTTGGTCTGCTCCCAATAAAGTAAAGGTGGACGGCCAGAGAGTAGGTTTACCCAATTTTTTCCATGTTTCCTCTGGCAAGACATTTACTCCCGACCCGCCGTCGACAATTGTGTCGGTCAGGATGGTGCCCAATATACCCATTTCCACCACTGCTAGGTGTCTACCACTGTTGATCGTCAGGGTTAATGGGTCTGCTGCTGTCTCGCCAAGGTTGTCCTTGCCATGTATTGGTTGGCCTACTGGGGTTACTATTGCGGATTGCAACAACGTCGCTCGCAAGTGCGGCATACTTTCCAGGAGGTCCTTCATTTTGACAGGTATCTTGACCTGTAACAGTTGGTTTATAATGTTTGTTTCTCCTTCAGAGCGAGAAGTACCCGCCAGCTTTTGTGCACCCTTGCTCCTCAACATCTCCTTCTCCAATTCTGCTCGTGCCTCCAGTGCCTTTTGTTTTTCCGTACGGGGGTCTGGATAAGTGGCTGCTTTCGTCTTGGACCTTGTTATGGCGAGTGCATCCTCCGTTTCTACATTCAATAGGTTCACGCCAGATTTGGGACAATTGCCATCATCATGGTCCCCGGGACCGCACCACTTGCAAAGTTTTTGTGGTGCTTCCTCCACCATACAGTCTCTAGCGAAATGCCCCCAGTGATTGCAAGCTCGGCATTGTATCATCGGCCGCCCTTTAGCGTCGTATTGGATTCGGCTTCTATTATTCGTATTGTTATTATTGCCTCTTCCTCGCCTGTTGTTTCGGTAGCCGCCAGACGAGGCGTTGTTGCTCGCAGGCTGGGACGTGCCAGCTGACGCAGATGGTTCTACAAAGAGGACCTGTTGGCTACGAGTCCTCATATTGTACGGACACTCCTTGGTAAGGTGTCCGGCAATCTGACAAATATCACAAAATGCTTTTTTCGGACAAGACCCCTTGGTGTGTCCGTCGGTACAGCAGTCCGTGCACCATAACTCCCCTTCGTCGCCCTTGCTTGTGCTTCCTTTTGTTGCCTTTATCTCTCTCATCATTCGCTCCATATCTTTTTGGAGAGCCCGTACCTTCCGATTAGAGTCGTCATCACTACTATCACTTTTGTCCGAAGAGGAATCATCGTCCGTCGAGGATTTATTTTTCTTCTTCTTGGACGTCTTCTGTTCACTTTCTAAATCCATTGCCCTGTTATAGGCGTCCGAATATGAAGAAGGGGGTACTATCTTCATTTTTCGTCTAAGGGATTTCTTTAGGCCTTCCACGAACCACCGTTTTTTCAATCCGTCTGCCGGCTAGTTCTCCATCTTTCCTAGCAGCTCTTTGAGCCGCCGGCTGTAGGTTCGGACAGTCTCGTCCTTCCTCTGTTTCGTGCCGTAGATTTCGGCTACGATCTCATTATCGTCTCTTAGGAGACGAAACTCTGCTTGAAATTCCTTCTTTAGGTCTGCCCATGTGCCAATTTTGGCCTTGTCCGTATCCGAAAACCAGTCGATGGCTACGCCCCTCAGTGTTGCGAGAAACTGTGTTACCCAATCGTCCTCGTCGGTAACACCATTCGCTCCCCAAATTGTTTCACACGTGCGACAGTGGCGGACAGGGTCTTCTTTCCCATCCCCATGGAACTTTGGAAGTTTTTGTTTTTGTGCCATACCTTGCCTTTTTACTACTGGTGGTGGCTGTTGTCCTACTCCTGATGGGTCAAATCCTATAAGGGGTGCTTGACCGCCGTGCCCCGGTGTCCCTCCGACACTCCTGGCAGCCCCGGTGTCTTCTCCCTCTACTGCCTCCTCCCCACTCCTTGGAGTTTTGCTAGCCTCTGGTGTGTGTGGCAAGTCCCTCAACTCCCTCAACTGAGTTTGGGTACACTCTATCCTGCGGCGGGTTTCCGCAAGTAACTCCTCCCGACTCCGTGGGTGGCCTTTGGCCTCACCGTCCCCTTCGGAGCATTCCTCCTCTCTTCGCTTATACCTCTGTCGCCTTTCCGCTTGCTGTTCAAGGATCAAGGCACGTTGGGCTACTGCACGTTCATCTATATATTGTTGCTTATTTTTGTCTTTATTCAGTGTATTGGGCATTAATTCCCAGACCGCTTTAATGACATAAAAAGTAGAACACTTTTATTCATTCATAATGTGGAAGACAAGTTTATGCCAACAATATGACATAATTATTACAGTAAGTGTTCTTTATTCCGTCCCGTATGGGTCACGGTTCAAATGCCCCTGGCGCCATCTCTATCTGCTTCCCGTTCCTCGTACTGTTGCAAAATTTCTTGGCGTCGCTCCTCCCGGGCAATCTCCTCCAGGCAAGCTTGTTGTGCCAACGATGCTTGTGCTAGCAGTCGAGGGAGATGGTTCATCAACCGATTTACCTCCGGACTCACTTCCAACGCTGTCCACACGGCACTTGGTGGGACTCCTGCCTCCGCCGCCTCTCGTCGCACGTGGGTCTGAATGGCTACTTGGAGTAGAATCGAAAATTCTCTCATCGCAGTGTCTTCTCCTATATAGAGTTATGTTTGGGCATCGTCGACCTCGGGATTCACCTCACCAACGGGTAGGCCCATTGTGTCTGTGCGCCATCCGTGTCTTCCGTTCCTGAGTTCGTGTCGGCAACGGCGCCAAATGTTTACCTCACTGGGTAAACAGGAAGAATACAGAAATCGAACAGTAATGCACAATGCAAATACAAAAGAAGTACCAGAATAATCTTGCCATTAATGTCAAAGGATGTTCATATTATATCTGTCGTCAATATTACATTACATCTGACACGGCTAACATTACCTGTCTCAACACCCGAAGGTGGTACAATATATGACTGCCGAAGGGGTGCGACCCAACCGTCGCGACTCCAACTACCTACCCGTCGGCTAACTAACTATTGATAATTAACATTACTAACTATACACTTTTTCCCGATAACACAGCCCAATAACAAATCTAATTAAGATAATACATATGAATTTTAATTGTCATTTGACAACATTAAAATTCGATAATCAAGTATCCGAACTAGCTAATATTTTCAACACCTAGGACTCGGTCGGCGGCAAGGCCAAAAAAAAAAAAATTTAATAGATTTTTTAACTTCTTTTTTTTTAATGTTATTTATCTTCCAAACCTAAAAGTGAACTTCATTTCATTCATTTGGAAAAATAGGAGGAGAAAAGTGAGTTGTGAAAAAAAACAAGGGTGCATTGAAGAAAAACCAACAAGGAAGTTCAAGATTTCTTCCATTTATCACATCGGGGCTGCATTGTGCTTGGATTTGGTGCATCAAGAGTTGGATAGGAAGAGTTTGCAGCTCATTTCAAGCTTGTTGTAAAAGGTAAGATTGTTTTTTTGAAGATTTTTCTGTTTCTTGTATGCTAAAATTCCATTTTCTATTCATTATTTTGAAAGTTCTACATTTTCTTCCAAAATCTTTTGTATGTTTGTAAATTTATTATGTTTTAATGCAGCAAACTTCACTTTATTATTTGCCTCAATTTCAAGTTTCACAAAACTATCCTACAATGTCTACTTCAGCTTCTAGACCCATTAGAAAGGACCCTGCTTGGAAATATCATGAGGATTTTCCAGGGCAAGGAAAGGGGCAAACAAAATGTACATTTTGCAAAACAATATTCCATGGAGATATATATAGACTAAAATACCATATTTCTGGTGTGCGTGGACATGATGTTGAACCATGCCTAAAAGCACTCCCTGAGGCCGTATGTGATTGTTATGTAATGGTTGAGGAAATTGAAAGGAAAAAGAAACAAAAGGAGGATCGAGCGGCCATTGGGAGAGAGGCAACTTTAGGAAGAGGGACACAGTTAGGTTGTGTTGGAGGCCCTTCTTCCTTACCTCCATATCGTCCCACTCAATTTGCTACTGCTGGTGTTGGTGCTTCCGCTTCTAGTTTTGTAAGTGGCAGTGCCACTGCCACTTCTCATGCTCCTAGCACTAGTAGTTGTAGTGGGAGTGTTAGCATTGGACCTAGGATTCGTAAATCTAGGTTGAATACCTTCTTTGTGCCTCGCACTACTCCTGGGTCCCAACGGTCGCTTGAGGGCATGGGTTGGAACAAGGAGGTCCATGATGCCGCTAAAATGGCAGTTGGCAGGTTTTGGGTCTACAACAGTGTTCCATTCTTTACAGTCAGGTGAATGTTTTATAACTTTTATGTTTGATTGTTTTAATTTTTATACTTTGATTCTCTTCATTTTATTTTTTCTCGTACATACTACATAGTACATAGAACATACTTAACTTATCTCATTGAATTTATTTGTGATAGGTCTCCTTATTGGCAAGAAATGGTTGATGCCCTTACCATAAGCGGGGCGAGGTTCAAAGCCCCTACTGAGTGTGATTTGAGGGGACCCATTTTGTCTCAATTGGTGAATGATGTGAAGAAGGAATTAGATGAACAACGCCAGATATGGAGCACTAAAGGTTGCACCATCATGACTGATGGTTGGACGGATAGGAAAAATATAACTCTCCTTAATTTTCTTGTTTCTTCCACAGGTGATTGATTAATTTTAGTTTCATTTAGTCTTTAATTTTTTATTTTTTATTTAATGGTTTATTGAATGATCATTGATCTAGCTTTATTTTTTTATTTCAAGGGGCACCATTTTCATCAAGTCCATTGATGCCTCCGCCCATTGCAAGAATGCCACCTACCTGTGTGAGCAGATAGAGGAGGTGATTGATGAGGTGGGTGAGGAGAATGCGGTATAAGTGGTGATCGACAATGCAGCAAATTAAGTTGTTGCGGGTAAACTTTTGATTACAAACTAATTTTATTTGCAAATTAATTACTATTTTGTACTTCCATTAATTACAATGCAACAAATTATGTTGCTGCAGGTAGACTATTGATGGAGAGGCACCCATCTATAGTTTGGACTCCATGTGCTGCCCATTGCATTGACCTCATGTTGGAGGATATTGGAAAACTCCCATGGGTCAAGAGATGTGTAGAAAGGGCGAGAAATGTGTGCAAATTTGTATATAATCATTCATGGGTGTTGGCTCTTATGAGACAATACACAAAGCAGGAGTTGCTCGTCCAGGAATAACAAGATTTGCCACAAACTTCATCACATTGTAGTCCATGCTTAGCTCTAAGTCGACCTTGAGACGTATGATTGTTGGTGAGGAGTGGTCTTTCTCATCCTATGCTGCCACCCCTGCAAGGAAAGATATGGCAGACTGCATTTTTGATAAGCGAGACTTTTGGGTCCCTTGTGATGAGATAGTGAAGGTAATTTTTTTATAAATTCTACAATTTAACTTTTTGTTTTATAACTTATTATATATATTCTCTCTTATTTGCTCATTTTGCTAAATTACACAATATTTTCAATTTTGCAGTTTGTTAAGCCCTTGGTGGTTTTGTTGCGAGTTGCGGATGGAGAAAATCCTGCAATGGGCTACATATATGAGGGCATGGACAGGGCGAAAGAGGGCATCAAATCCGTCTATGGAGGAGATGAGAGCAAGTATGGTCCCATTTGGGAGATCATTGATAGGAGATGGCATCATCAACTTCATAGGCCCATCCATGCAACAGCCTATTATCTGAATCTGGCATTCCATTGTATCCCTTCTTTCAAGGCTGATGTGGAGGTCCTTAATGGGCTATACTCGATCATGGAGAAGATGGGACCTCCTGGTACTACTCAGATAGAGCTTATTCGAGAGCTACAGTTGTTCTCAGATGCACATGGGGAGACCTTCTCTCGTCATGTTGCCAAAGACAGTAGGACAACTATGATGCCAGGTAAAAATAAATTGTAAGGCTTAATTTTAGTTTTATTTTATATTGTTAAATGAGTTCATGAGTGAGTGATTTTATTTATTTTTCTCATTTCAAACTCAAATCATAGGTGGAGCTTTTTTGGCCCAATGACACCAAATATTCACAAGTTGGCCATTCGCATCTTGAGCCAACCATGCAATGCATCTGGTTGTGAGCGCAATTGGAGTATGTTTGAGCACATACATTCCAAAAGGCGCAATAGATTATCTATGGAGAAGATGAATGATCTCGTCTTTGTTCACTACAACCTCCACCTGAGAATGAGAAAGAAAGCATTAGTTGACATTGTTGAGACATGGACCAACTAGGACTCGAACCTAGGACCTTCCATACGTTGTTGGACTGCTCTACCACTGAGCTACTGGCTCCTCTTGGACCAGTCCATCGTCAGTCCGGGTGTGGCTTATTTCCAACACCAACACCCCCCCTTAAGCCACACCTCTCGTGTGCTTGGGGCTCCTAGCTTGGACCTGGCTCTGATACCATGTTGAGACATGGACCAGCTAAGACTCGAACCTAGGACCTTCCATACGCTGCTGGAGTGCTCTACCACTGAGCTACTGGCCCCTCTTGGACTAGTCCATCGTCGGTCTGGGTGTGGCTTATTTCCAACACCAACAGACATCTCTCCTATCATTCTAGATGAGGTTGATCCTGAAGCAATGTGGGCCAATGAGAGTCAAACAGATCCTACGGCTGTCTTTAGTGATGATGACACTGATTGGATCGACTAGGTAGATATAGAGGCTGAGGCTGTAGCCATGGCAAAGGAGGAGCAGAGAGCACGAGCAGAGACAAGAGATACTGATAGTGACACAGATGTTCCTGATGTTGGTGAGCATGGCATGGTGTCACGAGGAGCGACTATGGCTGCCAAATCATCTAGGACCTACCTTAAACGCCTTCGCAAAGGGCCGGGGCGAGAGGGTGCACGCTCCTCTGAGCCATAGGCTTGTAGTTGTATTTACCTTTGGTATTTGTGTGGAACATTTGATGATGATCATATGATGACATGGATTTTTTATTCCATGAGTTTTGTAATATTGTATACATTTGACAATATTTATATATCTATGTTTGTTATTTCCTTCAGCTACAATTTGCATTTATGCTTATGTGATTGATATATACTTGTGTATGTAATCAAATGAGCCGAGTTTGATGATGTTATTGTGTCTTTAAGGTGTATTCAATAAAGGGTGCATGAAACAAGTTTTAAATATTTTAAAATCTCTAAATTTCTTGAGTTTTTCACTTTCCCGAGTCCAGCCGAGTCTGACTCTGAGTCCCGAGTCTGACTCTGATTCGGCCTTGTCGAGTCTGAACCGAGTCCGAGTCCCATTTCTTTGGTTTATACTTCTCTGTAGAGAAGTTTTGAGGTGTAAGACTTCTTCCACCCTCTGCGGGTGTGCATGATGGGTATCATGAAAGAGCTCATGATGTATATTGAATTCATCCTCTGCAGGCATGCATGGTGAATATCATGGAAGGAATCCATGAAGTATCTTGGAACCATCCTCTGTGGGAATGCATGATGGATATCATGGAAAGAGTCCATGACGCATGGTCACAGTGTAACTTGATTATTCAAGGGATCCTCCCTAGCTAAGAGGGAGTGTTGAAATATAGCTAGGTCGTATCCCTTGATTGGGTCGACCTAGCTTGGTAAATGTTTAATGGGCCTACTTATATGATTATATTATGTAGCTTGTGAATGTTAAAGGGCAGGCCCTATTTGGGCGCTCAACTTGTGTAACTTGTAATTGGGTCTAGCCCTAAAATGGGCATTGTAACTTGTGATTCATGTAGGGCCCTAAATGGGTGATATAATGTAACTTGTTGATGTGATAGGGCTGACCCTATAATATGTAACTTGTAATTATTATGGGTCAGACTAGGGGGCGCCAACTTTAGATGCCTTATAAATTTACTGTAAAGGCCGACCTAAGTCAAATAAGATGTAAAAGCTCATATATATTCAAGGCAATGCAAGCATCAATATAATACATTCACACTTAGCAAATTACCTCTGCAAGGTTAGGGAACTTCTATTGTATGTGATCTACAATTTCCTTCATTGATCAGCATCCGTGATCAGCAAATCTGGAGCTGCACTCTAGGGCAGTGAATGCTTATCTGAAGCAGTGAATACAATGCGAAAATCATCAAGGCAGCGAACTAAAGCAGATTCATCCCTTTGACTTATGCGAACTGTCTACAGCACCGAACTTCATCGAATTGTGCTTATCAGTCAGCAATTTGTTTACTACACTGGGCGAAGATCTTCTGGGCTGCCGAATTTGCCTTAGGTCTGCTGGAGCATGTCAAGGCTGTCTAAGTTTGACAGCAATCTGCACATCACCCTGACTTCCAGATTAAGATAAGTTTTGCTATGCCCTAGAAGGGTAAACTTGTAATATGCTTAATCAAATCAAATCTGAGATTATTGTTGCTGGCTTTTTCCTCCAAGAGGGAAGTTTTCCCAGGGTATCACTGTATTATGTGTGCATTTGTGTTTTCTTGTTCTTTACTGTCAATCTGATTGCTAAGTTTAACATAAAACTAACACTTTGCACCATTGAACCCACCCCCTAACCATGGAAACGAAAAAGAGGGAGAAGGATAAGGGCTTTTGGTAAAAATGACAACGTTTGATGGTATATGGAAAAAGTTAATAATAGTAGTGTGTAAGTTCAAGATTTGCTCGGGTTTTGCTGAGCTTTTAACAATGTTAGCTAGCATATAGGGTAAAACTACACTTGTAAATGATCTTATACGAATAGGTTGTCGAACCATTTTGTTAACAGCTCCATTTTCGTATGTAATGACATTGTAATATGTTTAGGGGTAGCCCCCGGATCCCTTCATGAGTGTAAAACAATGTAAGTTTGGTATTAACAATATATGGGTGTGGCCCCAAACAACAGCTTTTATCGATCAAATATATTGATATATTAAATAATTAATTATATTACATATATTATAATATTAATGTATCACATTATTTATTTTTTCTCCCAATGTTCCCAAATTTGAGTCCTTAGTCCCCCATCTTTGAAACCCATACCCCCTTCCGAAACTCCATAGAACTATGAATTCATCCATGGATAGCCCTCACTATTAGCCAGCCAACAATTAGCTTTATTAATAAGCCCTCATCTCGAACTTACTCTCTCTAAATGGCCTACAACCTAGGGCAAGAATAATATTGCCTGAACAAGAAAAAGAACCTCCATTTAATTGTTGGCAAGGAAACTACCCACGTTGTTGCCATTTTGCCTTCCAACCACTCGTGATCTAGGGCATGTGAAACCCACTACTGAAATAATTGTTATCACCACATCATATGGAAATGTCTGCCTGCAATGAAATCAGCAATGACACGTAGGTCAACAAACAAATCACCTAACAAATGAGAACAACTATCTAGGATCAACAATCATAACCGACACCTAAAGAAATGAAAACAATCACTTGCCAAGAAAGTGAATAGATGTGGCTTAAAGGAAATAGACAGCCTCCAAGAATTATGTTTTCTGCCCTAACGCTGCCCAACACAAGATAACAATGCGATCCCTTTATGAAGTCAAACTATACCACAAAGGAGCAAATCCACCTTTTCATATCTTGAGGTTGCACAACTATGAACTCTTGTACAACTACTAAGAGGTTGTGCAGCAACAAGAATCCTATTGTGTAGCAACGAGAAAGTGGTTTGACTAAGGGACCCTCAAGATTCAAACTTCTTAGACAATGTTTTTGCTAACGCCTAGCCAAGGGCTTTTGGTCCCTAAAAGCCTTCAAACCAAAAAATGAAAACTGAGAATTCTCTTATTCCTCCATCATACCAAGAGCAGCTCATCTCCAGGGCTAGTTAACAATGTATTGTGTCCTCATGGCATCAACAATTCCTGCTCAAATGGTTGAACTCTGCTACACCTAGAGCATCTCTCTATGATAAAATCCAATTGCAGCTTCCTTGCAGCAACCCTATGATGGATTAAAAACTACCATGGAGACAAGATCATCATCATAGGCCTCCTCCTAATGGACTACAACCACCATAGGAAGGACACAATCAACAAGTAGCACCATGCTCAACTCAATTGATGAACCTCGACTCCTAGAATAGAGTAAAAAGGGGCATCATGCAACTCTCCCTAAATCTGATTTCTTTGTTGCTTGCATGATAAGAAATGACAAAAACTGTCGTAAATAATAACAAATGGTAATATGCTAATGACAAACTTGACAGAATCATGAATCTGTCAAGTTTGAGCTTATTTGGAATGCTATTAAATCCAAAGTCTCACATCCTATCTTCAAATTCCTCTTATATGCATATACTGCTTCCCTCACAAAATGAGGTAGTAGCTAGAACACGTGTAAATCCAAAAATTCATTACCAAGAATGAAGTGAGTAAAAGAAAAGTTATTCGACCTGTTGTGACCTTTTCACACATTGACCCATTGCAAATGGGGACCCCTTGTTTTGGTTTGCTTAGTTGTTAGTCTTAGGTGTTTGCTTTGTTTAGCTTAGATTTGGCAATAGTTTCAAAGTCTCTAGCCTTAGAGTGAGAAGGGTTTAGTTTTGTCAAAGTCTTGAGGTTGATTAAGAAATGAAATTGTGGAAGAAAGACTTGTGTAAAGTTTTAATGGGGAGACTTTTGTGAAATTGTTGCCAAAATAGATACAAACTCATTGAAGCTTGGTGAGAACTTGTGTTGTTTTAGAAGTTAGCATGGTTTCCTACTTCTCATTAGTTTACATTAGTTAAATTGAGTTGAATAGTTGAATGGAAGACATTGTTGTTGACTGATGGTAAAACCCTTTATGTTTATACCATTTGTAGTTTGTTGATTGCAAATTGCAGTGCACGGTTAGTCTGAACTCACTTTAAAAGCTTAACTTCAATAGCTTTAAGCTCATTGATTTGCATGTAATGATGTTGATGTGTATAAAATATTTGAAAATCATTTGCATATCTTTGGAGATTGCATCATCTTTGTGTAGTTGTTTCCTCATGGCAAAGCAAAGTTTGGTTTTGTTTCACGAAGTCAAAGATCATTTCTTGCATTGTTAGAATTAATTTAGATTCCTAAACTCTTATCCTTTTGTATTTTGTTTCAAAGTATTTCTTCGTATTAGTTTGAAGAACATCATTGCAAAATCTTACATTATTCAAGGTCTTGAAGCTAGGAATTGCTGAAGTTTTCCTTAGGAAAAAATTGATAAAATTTTGAACAATTGTGTAAGTCCCTTTGTGTAAACAGCAAATCACGTCATTTTTCATTGAGTTTATCCCTCGCATTGTCAAGACCTAACAATAGGAACCTTGGGGTAACCTTATTTGATCATATCTTTACCATTTGAGGTTTCCTTGTTCAAGAGAGGATAGAATACTTAGTGTATTTTATTCTATGTTGGAGAGTGTCACAAAACACCCATCAACACAACCCATAGAAAAAGATAGAAACTTATGTTAAAAAAGCCTGTTGTATACAGTTTTGAAACTCCACAAACAATGTTAACAAGAAAGAATAAGCAATTATCTAAGAGGGATTTCATAATAAACATATGAAATTTGCCAAGACAATGCTATGGTAGGTTTAGTTGTATAAAATGAACTTTGTTTTGATTCTTTGCAAAATGTTACAAATGATTTTTCAAATCTTTGCAAATAGACAAGTAATGATGGGAAACCCCAAAACAAGAACAAGAAATGATCAATAAAACCATGAAATTCTTGAGCATGGTGGTGTCCATACAGAGAAAGGGATCAGATATGTAGGGAAAAAAAATTAAGGAACAGATGTAGGAATCAAACTATAAATAGGCTCAAGATAACGACATAAAAGCTGGACATTGTAGAATCAAAAGCTTAAACATAGCAGAATTAAATGTATGGAAGAAGGTCCCAGAGGTGATGTTTGGCACCACCCTACTGTTCTTAGACCACAACTAATTCAAGAAAGGGGATCATGGCACGTGTCAGGAAGGTTTAATAGCAGGTAATTGAACAATGAAAAACTGCACTCACAAAGAGGAGCAAAACAACAAAAGCCTTAGAAGAGTTCAACTCCAGCTCAAGAATCAACCATAAAAAACCCCAGTGAGCAATGAGGAAGAAATTCCCCTCTGTGCCAGAGTTTTAAGTGTAACTGCTTGTTTACAGATGCACTGTAAGCTTTCATTTTGCATTTTGTTTGTATGTAGGCAGGAGAAACAACTTGTGGTTATCACATAGTTCCATACGCCACATAGGTCAACTGAGAAATGGAATTCAATAGCACTTGTCTTTTATTATTACTTACCCAGGAAAGGGGTTCTAGAACCCCTCATCTTTTGATTTTGTTATTAATGTCGTGAGCAGACTGTTTATAGAAAATTAATATTATCAAGGACATATTGCAATTGACATATTAAACAGGACACCATAAAGACATATGAATTGAAGAATGAAAATCCAAGAACTTACCAAAGTCCAGCAATGTCCAGGAATTAGGTTTGACATCTCCTGTAGGAAATTTCTTAAACTGCTGTTCTGCTATATCACGCATTTTTTTCCTTTGAAATTGAAGAAAGCCATAACAAGCATTAGATCCTTTTTAGTAAAAAGGAAACAACAAATCTTTTAGAAATTATAAATAATTCAGTCATATTGTGTTACGATTACCCTATGGCATCAATTTGTGGATTTGAAAAGGCTGTAGCGATGATAAAAAAGCTTGTCCAGTACACAAGACGCTTCACGCATAAAACTTGAATGTCAACTGCCTTAATATCATCTGCAGCCTTTGCTAAAGCTACAACAACTGAAGATACAAATGTTCATTTAAAATTTAGAACAAAAGAAAACTTGGATCTTGAAACATCATTTGTAAAAAACTTATAGCTTACTGAATCCTGTTTGTTCGACGTAACTTGGATCTGTTTCTACTAAAATGGTATATACTATATACACATATGTGGTCAAAGAAAAATATTAATGGTATACAAAGAGTACTTGTTTGATATTAAAATAAGTGTCTGTCTCTAGTACAAATTAGAATTATTTTATTCACAAATGATTGTTATATAGTCTTCCTAAGCATTCCCCAGTGTCAGAAAATTTAAAGAAGTTTCTGAGGCTTTGACTTACATGATAAGCTCTCTGCATCATCATTTAACTCTGCACTAGGGGACCTTTGGTTAGGATTTGTGAAAACAATCTCACCATACTCATCAAGCAATTTATCCAGTTCCTCCTCTACATATTCGTTTGTATTCTGGCTTCAGATAAGGGAGCAAAAATACAATATAAGATTTCAAGTAAATGAAAAGCTGCTAAAATAATTCTACTTTGAAAAAAATATCTTCGACAAACACTAGACTTCCCCATTTCCATTATTTTCCAAAGGCAGCCTTTTCAAAGAAAACTAATTCAATCTGGTTCATGCAAACAGACTTGTTCTATCATGACTGGAATCAACCAATATCATGGACTGGTCTGTTACACCATGCCATGCTTCAAATTGAATGCATTAAAGTTGATATCATTGTACTAAAAGACATGTTTTTAAATTAACAAATTGCACACATTTTAAATTACCAAATTACACTCATTCTAAGTCAACAAATTGAACTATCTAAAAATTGTAGAAAGATTAAAATTGAATCGTGTTGAGTAGTCTCTCTTACTGATCTTTCTCTGTGGGTTGCGTTATTTTGTGGTGAGAAGTTTCTGTCAAGCCTCAGGATCCACTTGACTGGAAGACAGTGTCTACACACCATCTTAAAGCAATATTTTATTGCCCAGGTCCCGTGTCCATTAATCTTGTGAAGAGCATTTTAAGGCCTGATGGTCTGGGCCCTCTGAGGGATGTGGATGTGGTTCATTCTTGTGCCTCTAATCATGAGGATTTCTTGCAAAAGTTGAAGGAGAAGATTCCTTAATCTGGGATTGCTGTTGGGTAGTCAAGAAGCTGCTTCCACCCCAGCATGAATCTTCTTTTCCATCAACTGTGTTGATGAGGAGATTACAGTACCAGGTTTTTCTACAGTTTCTTCTGATTTGGCTACTACTGCAGAACTTAGTGTATTAAAGAACAAAATTCTGCCCATCTTTCATTAGCTAGAAAAAGTCCAAGATTCTTGTGTTGGTTTGCAGATGATGTAAGGCGTTCGATGGCTACCCAACTAAGGGCATTTGGAAGTTACCAGTCTTTCACTCTGCCAGCTTTAGTGGATGGGTCTTCGGTTCAAACTGCTAAGCATATGGAGATTCTGCATGGTGTCCATTGCCCGTACCTGGTTGATTGCAAGCATTGTCTTGCATGCTCTTCAGGCAGGGCCGGTGCTAAAGATAAAGTTTCTGGTGTGAACACTGAAGACAGATGCCATGGTCTCAAAGGGCAGTATTGGAAGCCGGGGAGTAACAAGGTTGTCATAGGCCCAGTTCCTTCTTTTCTGATTTAGTTCTCTATGTTTTTTGTAAGGTGGATCTGTTTTACTCATCTGGATTTTATTAGTTTTTGTTCTAATATGTCTTGTCAGGCAGCCAGCAATCACCTGGTTTCAGTTTTGCCATTACAGCCATTTTTGTATGTATCAACTTTTGTATGGTACTTTCATGGGTGAGGGCCCCAATAAATTCCCTCATTTATCTATCAAAAAGAAAAAGTGTTGAGCATTGTTATATTTTGATATGTGAACAAATGCATTCATCGGTGCATTCTTGCGCATCCTCATCCTAACAGTATGCAGTGAATTCCCAAATACATTGGAATAAAGAATGGAGTAAGTGGCTCATATAACATGTTATCTTTTGATATATGAACAAGAAGAACAGTCATTGGTGCATTCCCATCCTAACACTATGCAGCAAATTCCCAAATACATTGAGATATTGAATGGAGCCAGTGGCTTGTATAACATAAAAGAAAAAAATAAGGTAGATTCTTGTAAAATTAAAAATATGAAACTTCCCATGTTCGGGCTGAAAAAGAATAAGTCCATGCAAATCAGATGAAAAAGTAACTGCAAAACATACTAAGGCTACCAGTTGCAGTACAACATAATTGTTAAATTATGATACAAAAACAAAACAAAAAATCATTTTCAGACAAGTTACATATATATTAATATATATCTGCACAAGAGTTTAAAGTATACTACAGTAAAAAATCATTAGAGAGGAACTTTTGGAAACTGCCTATTATAATTAAGTCAATCTACTTTTAACCTTATCAGCGTATCAGGTAAAATGTCCTGAAATCAATTCTAGGTATGATATGACTAAACACAACATCCAAAATGGTCCTGATTATATATATCTCCTATTTCAACCAATCACCCACTTACAAGATCCCACTTATTGAGAAAAAATATCATGATAGATTTAGCATTCCATGGCTCATAATAAGAGACAAAATTTTGCGGAAAGAACTTTGTAGAATTTCATTCAAATTGGAAAATGAAAAACTCTATAGAATTTTATTCAGATTAACATTTCACATCACACCATGTGATACATCATGAGGAAGAAAGACATTTTAGGATCTTATGCCCCGCCAGGGAACCCGGTAGGACAAGAACAAAAGTTCCAAAATATGCTACAATTTTTTTATTTTTTTTAATATAACATACATCTACCACTTCTAGAAAGTAAACATACTTAATGCCCTTACAAGTTCCCTTTAATGTTCATCAACATAATTGAAAGATATAACAACTTAACACATAACATAATGTGCATAAAATAAACATACAATGATCTTCTTAATTTTGAGCATGATATAATATTTCACAACACATTAACTTTACTATCTATTTGATACGCTACAAAGCTTATATCATTTCATTTGAGACCAAAGTAAAAGTACATAACAATCCTATTTCCCATAATCCCATTCCCACTATAGAATGACTAACTATCCTTTGCATCATTTTCCCCTTGATTATTATTTACAACATCCATGCAATTAATACTTTTCATTTGATAACAACATATATAATAATGCAATTGTAGTTTCTATTAATGCCTTCTACTCAATGTTCATAACAATACAATAAGATCATAAAGACATAGGATAGGAAGGGTAACATAACTTTTAAAAACATTGCTTCAAATACAAAGTAATCATCCCTTATCATAGTTCCTATAAACTACCCTCCCTTTTACAATGTTGTTCATAAAATTACATGTTTATTATAAGGCCATTCATGGCTTACAAATAATCTTTACAATACTTGAATGTACTAGTTCAAAAGCAAGGTCTTCAACATCTTCAACCAAGGATCAAGAAGCATCATCAAAAGAGGTCACGAACACACCTTGAAAAATATTTACCACCCAACCACGTGGAACCACAAAGGTCCACTCCCCCATGCTAGGAGATAAAACCAAGGTCCACGCAAGTACTAGGGCAATACTAAGGCCATGAGACATGATTCCCCAAAACAATAAACAAGAACCACATATCACATAACAACATCAAATAACATCACAAGAGAGAGAGAACCAGAACACCTACTAGGTGGGTGTCATCATATAGCCTTAATGTCGGGATCCACCCTACCTACCATGTACCACGGTCCCCTCTCAAAAGGATCCACCCAGCCTGTAACAATGGTCGCGGTACTCCAACAGGCATATATGGACTAAAATAATCATTTATCTTGTATTAGTGTGTTATAGCCCAACCCAACCCAAGTTCATTTTAAAAAGGTTATCACTTGAATTAAACCCACTCATAGGATCTCCTAACAACCACTTTGGGTCCTGACAACCTATAGTGAGCCACCGACCCAGGGTATCTAGTTACTGTTGGATTTTAGGTCTCAGATTAACAGTAAGAACAAAAATCAGAATTGTATCTTTGACAACTTATATTAACATGAAGGTGTGTAGGGGAAAAAGCGAGACTAGGCTAACATGCCCTAATCCTACCTTTTGACACACATTGTGGAATACGAAAGAGCCTAGAGGTATCACACAATTGGCTACTTCTTTTTGAAGAGAGAGCCACGGGCTACCTATTAAGGTTTTGTTGTGACGTTTTCACACATCGCCCCATTGCAAATGGGGACCCTTGTTTTTTTTTTGCTTTTTAGGGTTTGTCTTTTTAGGTCTTTTAGGGTTTTGTTAGTTAGCCTTTGCATTTTGAATGTCGCCCAGGGGTCAATAGGATAGCAAGTCCGGCTTGAGTGAGGTCCTGATCATGAAATTTGGCTAAGTCTGGAATGTCCTGATCCTGAAATTTGACTAAGTCTGGAAACTGAAAAAACCTCCAAAAACTAGATTTTGCAATATAACTCCTGGAGGTCTGAAACCACTCTCAAACATCCTGAAAGTATATATGGAATATAACTTAAAGTATAAGAAACTTATACTTAAATGTTATATTCCATTAAAATTGTCCTGATAGAGAGTGCGAAAAGTCAAATTTCGCTCATGTCCTTCACTAAGGGTCCAGAGCGAAAAGCGCTCCTATCCCTCTCCAAGGGACCAGAGCGAAAATACTTATTTGAGCCATTCCTGACCGTGTTTGGACGAATTGAGACATCAAAGGCATGGTGAAGGACGAAATGAGCATGATAGAGCATCCAGACTTGATCAAAAACAATGAAATGATGAAGTTTTTACCTAAAGGGTCAAATTCGCTCCTGTCCCTCACTAAAGGACCAGAGCGAAATTCTTCATAAGGTACGATCTAGGCAAAGATCAAGCAAGTTTTATGTTTGAAGGTAAGAAAGGAGATGAATTGAACCCATTGAAGACAAATTGAAGATTATTAAACGTCAACAAGGGACCCAAATGCCCAAGTTCGCTCCTGTCCCTCAGGCAGGGACCAGAGCGATTTTTGTCTTAGACAAATTTCTTGCCAAGTTACAATGAATTCCAAGGCATGGATGAATGAAAGGGGACATTACGAGACCGTTGAAGATAAATTTGGAAGCTGGCGAAGTGTGATGGAGACTACAAGTACAAATTCGCTCCTGTCCCTCTCCAAGGGACCAGGGCGATATCTTAGTTATGTTGCCTTTTCCTCCAAATTCAAGACACTTCAAGGCGAAGTACAAGGTGGCAAAGATGTTTTAAGGTGTCTCAATCAAGCACAAAGTTACGAAGATCACCAAAGTGAAAGATTTGCATCAAGACACCTAATTCGCTCCTGTCCCTTAGGAAGGGACCAGAGCGATATTTCCATAAAGGCATAGATTTCAATAGTTTCAAGCGTCCAAGGTGTTAAAAGGGACTTCATTCTACGCAATGAAAGTGATGGCAAATTGGTCAAAACAAGGACAAACTCAAAACCTTGAAGTTCGCTCCTGTCCCTCAGGAAGGGACCAGAGCGATATCTATTATATTTGCCAATTCATGTAAAATTCATGCCAAGTCAAGGTTTTGCAAGGTGGTAAAAGGTCTAAGGCGTCCTTCGAAGGTGATATACCAAAGGCTTCAAACATCAAACGATCACCAATTTGTATAAAGAGCCTATATCGCTCCTGTCCTTTGGACAAGGACCAAAGCGATTTTCATCAAAACACTCATGTCCCGTCAAAACCAAGACAAGGCAAGGATAGGCAAGGTCAAGGACGTCCTTTGGAAGGCAATGAACGAAGAACGAAGAACGAAGATCAAAAGTTTGCAAATTTGAGCCAGGACACTAGGATCGCTCCTGTCCCTCAGGAAGGGACCAAGGCGATATTTGCCAAAGCACTCATTTTCCTTCGGAGATCATGACAAAACAAACTTGCAAAGGGTTCAAAGCGTTGTTTGAAAGGTAATAAAGGAGAAGTTGATATCAAGGACGGAGAATTTCAAGTAAAAATTGATGGATCGCTCCTGTCCCTCTCCAAGGGACCAGGGCGATAATAGTCATGAGATGCATTCATTCGCACAAACAAGTCAATTAAGCTCAAAGATCCTAACAAAAATGTGGAAATAAATACTTTGGACGTCGAAATTGCAAGAATCAAGACCCAGTTGATGGATCGCTCCTGTCCCTCTCCAAAAGACCAGGGCGATGAGGTACGTATCTTTCCATCTTCAAAAGATTTTGGCGCTCAAACACATTTTTGAATTTATTTAAATGCTAGAAAATTCGATAAGATTGAAAATTTAATTAAAAATAGCATTTAAAAATTGCATTTAAATATTAATTAATTTTTGCCTTGTAAAAAAAATCGAAGTTTATTAATTAAAAACGATGGCAAATTAATTAATTATTATAGAGTGCTTGGTATTTTATTGTTTTATGAAGGTCGGCCTTTCTTATTTATTAAAAAAATCGTTTATAATTGCTTTATTTTTACAAAAGTCGGCCTAAATAATGATGAGAGGTAAGCACTTATAAAGGAGGGTGGTGAAGATCATTATTTTCACATTGTTATTTTATCATCTCAAGTGCGATTTAAGGAAGACAAAGAGGTGCGAATTATATTCAAAAGGGGTGCGAACTTGAAAATTCTATTGGTGCGAACTTGTCAAAGGCTTGAAGACCACGTCAAAAACTTGAAAGGTGGCGAAATTGCTATTTTGAAGGGAGATCACGTTGAAGACCATCTTATTTCAAATTTTGCCTAGTCGAATTCCTTTATTTTTAGAGTTAAGCTCTCAAGTAAGGTATGGCAAGATCTCTTGTTTTAATTTCGAATTTTGATCATCATTGCCTTAATTTTGAATTTTGAAAATTTGTTTTCCCTTAGCTCAATCGTTTTTAGGAAATGATTAATAAAGGACTTATCATTAAGTTTCCTAAAATTTGCTCTCTAATTTATGTTATGTATTGCAAAATCATGTTACTAATTTTGAAATGTTGTGTAGGCATCAAATGGAGATCTCTTCAAGGAAAATCAAGCCGGATCAAGGACGGTCTTCGCCAGGACATGGGCGACCTCTTTCAATCCAGCGTTCCAAGTACATCATCATCTTGCAAATCAAGGACAAAAGGAGTTAGGACAAGAGTTAATTAAAGATAGCCTCTCAACGACATCAAATTGAATATCTAGCAAGCTACAAGTGTCAGATGAGGTGGCATCCTAGTCATCACTCCTCCAGTCAGTGTGGTCCACCTCAGCGTGTTCAGATTCAATGTACTTAACTCATGGAAGGTGGCACAAACTCCGATGTACCTACCCCGGCTATCCATTGGTCGATTTTTCTAGAAGGGACATGTGTCCAAGCAATACAATTTTATCATTGGTCAAGCATTAAATGTTATGTAATGGTTGTAACAAACCCTAATTAGGGTTTTCATTGTTGAATCTTGGCCATTGATCTTGAATTGATCTAAGCCATCAAATTGTATTGTGGGCACTATATAAGCCCAGGCATTTCATTTGTAAAGGCTAATTAGCAATAGCTAGAGAGTTAGGAGATAGTTGAAAGTAGTTAGTAGATAGAGAGTAGAATAGGAGGACAAGGCAAGAAATTGTTGCCATTGATTGTAAACAAACTCCATTTTCATTGAAGTAATGGTGAAGTGTGTCGTTTCTTGCAATTTGCATGGTTTCTTGTTGAGTCTTCAATCCTAGATGGTAGATGATTAGATGAATGGAGGAAATGTGATTAATTGATGGTGGAATTCGTATATCCATACTACTAGCAGTTTGTTGATTGCAGACTCGCCTTGTGTAGTCAACTGGAATCGTTCAGCTTAAGCTCAATTTCAATTTGTCGCCTCTTCATTGATATGCATCAACTTGGATGGTATCTATGCCTGCGGTGATGATTTGAAAATCATAAAGCTTCCCTTAGAAGATCGCACTAGCCTTGTGTAGATGTTCCATTGATGTCAAAACAAGACCTAGTTAGAGTTTCATCAAAAATCAATCATTGCTCCTACATTCTTAGTACTAGGATTAGATCCTCTCTTCGCCCTTATCCTTTTTCCATTTTTTTCAAATCTAAGTTAGTAAGAGCCTGTGTCCAGCAAAGCAGATCGGAAGTTCAATCACCAAATGTAAGTCCCCTTGTGATTCCAGCAAATCACATCATACCGCTGGAAGCTTGTCCACACGTAGAGACCCTACTAACAGAACCTTGGAGTCTTCCTAACTGATCCTTTATGCGAATCTTCAGCAGTTAGAGACTATTTTCTCAAGAGAGGATAAGATGCCTATTGGTATTTTATTCTGTGTATGATGGTGTATAAAATACACGTCAACAGGTTTCTATTCCTTTGTTGTAATTGAAAGATGGAATGATGCAAGTTCAATTCCTAACCCCAAAGTGCAAGTATGAACTAATAACAAGATTGCAGAATTGAAATTAAACAATGGAAAGCTGTAAACACAAGGACAAGACAAGAATGCAGATGTGTTCCCGGAGTTAAAATCTGAGTGAAAATGTTCTGGACGGGGGCGCAGGCACCACTGTCCTGATTTTGCTCTTGAAACTGCTGTTTTGCAACCTGAAAAGCTGTCGGAAATGCTGAAACTTGTTGTCTGACAGAGGGACCAGGGCGCCCAGTGCCACTATCCCAGGGACCAGGGCGCCCAGCGCCCCTGTCCTGTCAGGACCAAAGCGCCCCACGCCTCTGTCTTGGTCTTTTGCCCTGAAATTTGGTGTGTAGCTCAGTTTCTGTCTGCTTCTGCCGGATCTGCAATTTGCGGCATCGTCCGAATCCCGAAATCTGCACTTATATCTGAAAAGGTACGTTGGGCGGCTATATAGGGTTTTGCCTTAGTCAAACCCCCGCTTTGGTGATTTCCACCTCCATGAATAGCCAAGTTGTATTGTAAAAGTAGTGTGTGTGCAGACCTTGTGTGTGTGCAAGATCCTAAAATGCAAGTAAGCAAACTAGAGCAACCTAGAAAGTAAACCCTAACTGCTTGTAAATGATAATGTAAATGCTCCAAATCAAGATGCAAAGTGATCTAAAGCATGAATACAAATGATATAATGAGGCTTATGCAAAGACATGAAAACAACATGAAATCATACCCAACCCCAAGGGAGGGGTACAAGCCAATCTTCAGTCGGTGATCCCCTATTGCTCTTCAATGCCTTCAAACCCCTAAATGGATGAATGAAATTGATGAATGCTTGATGGGTGGATGTTGAATGTTGTCGAAGTCTTCAAAGATCTGCTCTTTCGCTGTATAGAAGGTCCCTTAAACCAAAATTCGGATCCTTTCAAATGAAGAAAGAGAGCTCTTATATATGAAACCCTAGGTCTTAATTTCAACTTTTGGCCGACCTAGAGATTGAATCTCCCGCCAATTTCTTGGGGTTAAGCTTTATTTTATGATTGGATTGCGCTCCTAAAATTTTGGGAAAAATGTTGGGGACCATGTGCACTCCGGGCGCCATGGTCCCGACAACTTTTCACCAAATTTTCAGGGTCGTCGGATATGATAATTTTAGAGAGAATCCCGAAGTTACAGGTGATTACGAGATGTTTTGACCCCCGAAATCAAGCCCCCAATTTCAAACTAGGACCTAATTAGGGTTTTTGATTAAATGATGTATTGGAGGAATAAAATGAAAGGGGCACACTTTAATGAAAGGGCCCAACTGGAAGATGATGAAATAAGACCTTAGACCTAATTAATTTGATTAATTAAGTGCTAAAGGAAAATGCGATGCAAAGTGCAAGATGCGCCAAGGCGGGAGCTAAACCAAGTGTGAAATTGTACCACTTTAGCAAGTGCGTACAATTTTCGACGCTACATTTAGCCCCCACTTTAGCGGTCATATGAGTACTACGTGCATATGCAAGCTAAAGTACAGGAAAGTAAACATTATTTGTAAAAGGATATATCCATAAGTCTGTCGAACGAAGCCCCCAGCGGTATCTGCAGTACACAGTTAGGAACCGCACCCTACAAAACACACGTTAGATCACAAAATCACCTGATGCTTACTAAGGAAAGTGATGAAATTTGCGAGTAGCTATATGCCCCCCCTGTTTCAGCTTGCTTATTAGGGAGGTGAAACAGGATAGCATGTTTACTTACGACAAATTGTGTGAGAGATTATTGATGAGAGATGTTCACTAAAGAGGCTTCATCAGAGCACGTTTTGGAACATCTAGGGAGTAAGGGAACGAAAATACGATTCCTACACAACAAACGGTTCGAAAATCGCATCTCCCAAACTCAAGTTATGATGAAATGAGTGATAGAGGAAAATTAGGGTTTTGAAATCAAAGGTAAAGGAATGAAAATATATACCTCGAAAGTGACTATTGCATTTGTCACTTTGTTGATTTTTGAGTATTGTTCATTGCAGCGGAGCCCACATAGCCATCATCATGCCTTCACGACGACCGGAGCGTCCCACGAGGATTGAGATCATGCGACAGGCCGTGATCGGTGACGAGCCACTGGACGAGGTGAGTTGACTGAACTTTGACTTTGACTTTTTGCATTTGTGTTGACTTTGAGTTTCTGTGATCGAATGCGGGCCCTAGAATCTGACCCTGGGTCCCACCCAGGGCGCCATGGTCCTATCAGGGCGCCATGGTCCTGTTGTGACCATTTCACACATCGCCCCATTGCAAATGGGGACCCCCTCTTTTGCTCGTTTTTCGCTCGCCTTTCGCTTTGCTTTTTAGGGTTTTGTTAGTCAGTCAGTTGTCTGGATTTAGGGTCAAGCCTTAGGGTTTTAATTGCCGTCTTTCAGGCCAGAATCCAGTCAGTTTTGAGAGCTTTTTGAGCTTCCTTTTATAGGATGCAATTTTGAATGAAATGAATTCGCCATAGTGATCTATTTTCAATTGGAATTTTTGAGTGCTGAGCTTAAATTTGTCTAAGTGTTGAAGATGAAATGTGAATTTTTGTCCAATTGAGTAATTTTGACCAAATTTTGAGTTTTTTGATTTTGATCTCGGGCATTAGGAATGATTTGTTTTCGCCTTGCGAAGAGATTAAATGTGCAAAATCATGATATTTTGGCCTGTAGGAGCAAAATCGCTCCAGTCCCTCAGTGAAGGACCGGAGCTCGTTTTCAAATATCTTACCGTCCCTGCAGAGTCAAGATGAATTTCGAATTGCAAGTGATAAAGAATGGCGTGATCTTTCCGTTGAATATAAATTGAAGAATTTCACGAACACGGAAGTACCTCCAGGAGGCAAAATCGCTCCTGTCCCTCAGTGAAGGACCGGAGCTACAAATCAAATATTGCTTTGTCCTTGCAGGATTTTGACGACTTAACAATTTGAAGATGTCCGAGGAGATATGTTTTATCAAATGAATATAACTTGAAGTGTCGACATGAAGGAGAGTGGTCCAGAATGCCAAAATCGCTCCTGTCCCTTAGGAAGGGACCAGGGCGAAGTACATTGTAGCTCCCGTCCCTCTCCCAGGGACCAGAGCGATATTCTTCATAGGGCATGTTCTGGACGAAAATCAAGCAAGTTATAAGTTTGAAGGCAAGAAACAGGGTGAAATGAACTCATTGAAGATAAATTGAAGATTACCAAATGTCAACAAAAGACCTAAATGCCTAAGTTCGCTCCTGTCCCTCTCCAAGGGACCAGAGCGATTTTTGTCTAAGACAAATTTCTTGCTAAGTTACAATCAAACCCAAGGCATGGATGAATGGAATGGAATGTTACGAATCCGTTGAAGATAATTTTAGAGGTTAGCAATGTGATGTGGAGCCGACAAGAGCAAGATCGCTCCTGTCCCTCTTCAAGGGACCAGGGCGATATAATGGTTATATTGTCGTTCCTCCAAGTTCAGGACACTCCAAGGCGAAGAACAAGATGGCAAGGACGTTTTAAGACATCTCCATCAAGCACAAAGTTACAAAGGTCGCCAAGTTAAAGAATTTGCATCAAGACACTTAATTCGCTCCTGTCCCTCAGGAAGGGACCAGAGCGAAATTTGCATAAAGGCATAGATTTCGAAAGATTAACAAGCACCAAGTGATTAAGGAAGATCAAGGGATCACGTTTTACCCGATGAAGACAATTGCAAGTTGAAGAAAGCAAAGACAAGTCCAAAACCTTGAAGTTCGCTCCTGTCCCTCTCCAAGGGACCAGAGCGATGTCTATTATATTGGCCAAATCTCTCAAAAATCACGTAAGGTCAAGGTTTTGCAAGGTCGTAAGGGGTCCAAGACATGATTAGAAGGTGATATACAAAGACTTCAAACGTTAAAAGATCCTCAAATTGAACAAGGAAGCTATATCGCTCCTGTCCCTCTCCAAGGGACCAGGGCGATTTGTATGGGATCCTTCATTTTCCTTCAAATTCATGCCAAGTCAAGGTTTTTCGAGATCACACAAGGTATAAGGTGTCTTTTGAAGATGATATGCAAGAGTTTTGAACATCAAAGTATTACCAATTTGTGCAAGGAACTCATATCGCTCCTGTCCTTCGGACAAGGACCAAGGCGATTTCATTAAAACACTCATGATCCTTCAAATGCATGTCAAGGCAAGTGCACGTAAGATCAAGGACATCCTCCAAGAGGCAATGAACGAAGAATCAAGGTTGAAAGATCACACATTTTGGCTAGAGCTTCCAGGTCGCTCCTGTCCCTCTCCAAGGGACAAGGGCGATAATCTTTCTAAAGTCTAAATGCCTTGTAAAAATCAAGTGGAACCAGCATGGAATGAACAAACAATGTTATTATTCGCCCTACAATGAAGATTAGAGATTAAAGATGCCAGGTCAAGGAGAAATTATTAAGATCGCTCCTGTCCCTCTCCAAGGGACCAGGGCGATATTTGCCAAAACACATGTTATCCTTTAAAGATCACGGCAAAATAAAGTTGCACAAGGTTTGAAACGTCTTCTAAAAGGTGATGAAGGAGGAGTTGATATCAAAAATGGAGAATTTCAAGTGAAAATATTTGGATCGCTCCTGTCCCTCTCCAAGGGACCAGGGCGATAATACATCCAAAGGCACTCATGCACACATGCAAGTCGATCTAGTTTGAAGGACCTAGCGAAAATGGTAAATCCAACATGGAAATGAAGACCTTGGACGTAAAAATTGCAAGAATCAAGACAAAAGTGATGGATCGCTCCTGTCCCTCAGTCAGGGACCAGGGCGATAAGGTTAGTATTTTTCATTTTCAAGTTTTGGCGCCCAAAGCAAGTATTTTTGAATTTATTTTAAATGCTAAAATTCGATATGTTTTGAAAATTCAACTAAATGGCATTTAAATATTGCGCTTGGTATTAATTAATTATTTTGCCTTATAAAAAATCGAAGTTTATTAAATAATAACGATGGCATTTAATAATTAATTAATTAAATTAATAAAAAATCAAAAGGAGCGCTTGGTATTTTAGAGGTCGGCCTTTATTATTTATTTAAAATCAATTAAATTGCCTTATTTTTACACAAGTCGGCCTAAGGTAATTATGGTGAAAAGCGCCTATAAAGGGGAGATGAAGATCGTCATTTTCACATCATCATTTATCATCTCTTACATGCGATCTTGAAGGAAAAAGTGCGAATTGTGTTTGAGGAGTGCGAACTTAGTTTTCACTTGGGCGAATTGACAAAGGATTGATCATTTAGAGGAGATCACGTCAAGGACATACCAAAGGTGGCGAATTTGTCAAATGCATTAGAGATCACGTCAAATACTTGAAGGGTGGCGAAGTTGATAAGAGGGACGTTGATTTGAAGATCACATCAAAGCTATCTCACGTTGAAATATCAATTTTGCCTAAGCGATTTTATTCATTTTGCATTCTAGAGTTAGCTCTCTATTGAGGTATGGCGATATTTGCTTTATTGTTTTATTAGTTGATCATCATTGCCTAGATTTTGAATTTTGAATTTTGAATTCCTAGCTCAATCGTTTTATTTTAGGAAATGATAACTCAAAGACTTATCATGAAGTTTCCTAAAATACTCTCTAATCTATGTTATTTATTGCAAAATCTAGCTTCTCATTATGAAATGTTGTGTAGGTATGGCAACCCCGAAGGCGGGAGCATCCACCAGTCGTTCAGCTCTCATGAAAGAAGATCAGAAGACCGAAGAAGTGGAGACCAAGATCGTGTCGAAGTGGAGCAACATTGGAGATACAAACTTAGGCAACTTCAGCACGAAGAAGTTTCGAGATGTCCCTTACATTGGCAAGCCATCACCTGTCGCCTGGAGGATAATTGAAAGTGGCATCATTAAGGCGGCCGGCTTTCCACCAGCTATTCAGTGCCATGAGTTGATGATCGAGTGTGCTCGTCACTATGATCCACAGTCCAGGACAATAGTGTCCAATGAGGGAAACATTTTGGCGTACCTTTCAGAGGAAGCTATAAGTGAAGCTTTCCATCTTCCAGAGCACAGGGACATGATATACAAGAGCATAGAAGGAGCCAGATCAATGTACGAAGATGATCCAGATGCTTGTCTAAGCATTATCAATAAGAACTGGCTACTTAAGAGTCGTCCCCGTCTGAGCAAGGTCCCGAACACACCGCACAGGATTGATTTCCAGGAGGAGTACAGAGATTTGATTACCATGCTCAACCGAGTTACAGGAGCCCCTCATGCCTTCTATTTTGAGAAGTGGATGTTTTACTTCATCCAGGTGATCGTTCAAGGGAAAGGTACGATACATTGGGCTAGGATGATTAGCCATTGCTTGGACGTACAGTTGAGAAGACTCAAGGCTACTAAGTCTTTCTACATGAGTTCATATGTCATCTATGCCTTGATTAGGAGTGTTGAGTACGCAGGACTACCTCACAGAGGAGTGATTGGAAGAGGACCCGGCGAGGTCAGAGCTTGTGATTCCTATGCCTACTTGCATCATCCGCCAGGAAGTAACTACAAGTTAGTTAATGATACCTTCACGATGAACATCACAAGGACGTTGCAAGGTGGGATTCACAATAGATTATCTCAGGATGCACAGGAATTCATAAAGAGGTACGGTGCTTGGTTCATTCAGTTTCCCAAGTTCACTTATATTAGAGTACATGGATGTCCTTTACCTCCAAACATGTTGCCGAGATATCCGACAGACAGAATTGTGTTACTTGAAGTAACGAGACAGTTGGCAGCATATGTGAAGGCATTCAAACACAGACATCAGAATGGGGTTCCAGTACCTATCATTTTGGGCAATTCAGTTGAGGTATGTCCTAATGCTTTAGCCATGGATGACGCAGAGAAGGAGTTAGCCTTGTATGCTTTTTCATCTTTTGCTTTGAGAGAAAGCTTTGATCCACATGGACATTTAGAGGAGACAGTCGGCAGAAAGTTTAGGCATGAGTACCAAATAGAAGATTTTATGATGAATCTCTTAGATGATCTTGAAGTGAAACGAAAAATGCATTCTAGATTGCCTTTGGATTTCATCAGGAAATGCAGGATTTATAGAGTGGCCGACCAAGCTCAGGACAGTGGCAGGCATATCCAGTCTTCCTATGATCGAGAAAGCAAAACAATAAGGTTGGATTGGAATGAGCTTGAGGTTGTGGATTTAGATACTTTGATGGCACCAGTCTTGTCTTGTACTCGCAGATGGGTTGACGTACAGCATCAGAAGTTGAGAGAACAAGGCATAGCTATGACTTTCACTTTGGAAGAGAAACCAGCCGAAGGAGGAGCTAGTGTGAGTGAAGGCAATCCTAATCCTAGAAATTCAGGAGAAGGTAACCTTCGATGTGCCAGTGAGGGCAATCTCCATCCAAGGGGTTCAAAGAGAAAAGAAAGGTCAGAAAAGAAAGAGTCTTCCAAGAGGAAACAAGAGGCCAACAGAGATCGATCATCCGGTACATCTTCTAGACCAGAGAAGAGGACACTTCAAGTGGAAGAATCTATGGAGTCGATGGTACAGAACGATAGGCAGGAAGAAGGACAGGCACAGCATGGTTCACCAGATGGATCTCTCCAGGATTATGCGTTAAATGAAGACAAAGAAGATAACGAAATGACATCTCCTCCCAGACAAGAAGAAGTAGTACATAAAGAGATTCAAGTTCAGGAAACAAGATCGATTATCCCAGATTGGTTTAAGGAAAGATTAACCAAGGTGATCATAGTAGAGGACGAGGACAGTGCAATTGATTTAGAGAGCCTTGTTGGACGTTCTCACGAAGTAACAGAGAAGAGAAAGGCTACTATGATGTCCAAGATGATTCGAGATGAGACTGGATCCAGAAAACTGCAGATAGCTACACCGGCAGTAGACAAATATGAAGGTGAGATCCTAGCAGAGGAATATGATATACAAACATTTGAGCTAGGACCATCTACAGCAGAGCAGACTTTAGATGATGCCACCGATTCATTTGAGGCATTGAAGGGCAAGCTTAGAGAAGAAATGGAGAAGAATAGAAAGCTTGAGAGAGAGAGAGGTGCATGGAGGACATATTTCAGTCACATCAATGAACCTTTGGGACGTCAGGATCCAGCTAGATCACCAGTGCAAGCACTTCCACTTCAGTCAATCAATGAGGCAGAAAGATTCAGGAACATGGTTCAACGTACAAGTAATTGGATGGATAGATCTCATACAGTGGCCATAGAATTTGTAACAAGGATGATGAAAATTATTCATCAAGCTATCCAAGTTCTTGAGATAATCCACAATTTGATGATAACAGTAGCTGCATTCGCCCATACCAAGGATGTTATCATTCCTGTCTTGAAGGTAATTAGACACACATCAAGGAAAGTTTTAGCGCAAGAGAAGATCTTGGATGGCGAATCTCACAGTTTGTTTCAGTGGTCAACCTTACTCCATATGAAGAGTGTTTTCTTCGAGGACATCAGTGTTAGATGTGGCCAAGTTGAGGAGGTGATCAATCCGATCCAGGACAGAGTATTTGAGGTACTTCGTACCATTCTTGGTAGAAGGATCGAGGTCGAGACAGATGTGGATATGCAGGAATTAGAGGATAGAATCAAGGTTATCTTTTGCAAGGACGCAAATGTTACAGATGAGCAATATGATCAAATGTTTGCCACCATGCTCCTGATTGAAAGAACCAAGGAACTTGAATCTACTTGGGACGCAGCTCTTCTAGATGCATTCGATCAAGTCATCCACTTGGAAGAGAGTATGAAGAATCTTCTCGAGATTCCAATTGCAGAAATCGAAGGAATCGTGACAAGATTCATTGCATATGCCAAAAAAGAACATTGAAAAGGGAATAAGGTTCTAGATGAAAGGTTGTTATAGATGACATGGCATCTTATTTGTCATTGGTTTATGTCTCCTAGATTTTTGTGCCAAATTTAATATTTGGCTATGTATTTAATATTGTTCAGTAAAAAGGAGGCCATTTGTAACAAACCCTAATTAGGGTTTAGGTGTCATGATCTTGATCGTTGATCTACTTTCGATCTGGACCTTTCATTGTAGCTGGGGATGCTATTTATACCCCCATTTTTCATTTCATTTGGTGGTAGTCAATAGTTAGATATCAGAGAGTTTATTGTATTAGAAAGATTAGAGCTAGAAGCAATTTTATTTTGTAGCAAGATTGAGTTTTGAAGAGAGGAATTCAAGCAATTGTTGTACATGATGACTTGGAAATCAATGAAATATTGAAGTTATGGTGTTTTGTTGCAACTTTCTTGGTTATCTTCATGGTTGTTTAATCTACTTGAATCATGCTCAATCAAAGTAGAGTGTTAATTTGAAGGACATTGTGTAAGACTTGATCTTTGGTAGGATTCGTAATCCAAACCACTAGCTTCTTGCTAATTGTAGGAACGCCTTGCGTGGTCGACTGGAGAATACTTTGAGTCCCTTAATCTTCAATCATTATTGTATCTTGGATATGTACCTTTGTGGTAGTGTCCTTGACCTTTGATGTATTGAATATCATTTTATTACCTTAGAAGATCGCACTAATTTCAATTGAGTTGTTATCTTATGGCAAAATTGAAGTTGGTTGAATCTTGCCAAGTCTTGTCCATACGAAGTCATTCCTAGGGTTAGATTAGATTAGACTTCTTGAAAACCCTACTCTTTTGTTATTTTTGAAAAGTTTCTTTAGTTTAGTAAAATCTTGAACTTTCAGAATGTGTAAGACCCCTTGAAGGAAACAGCAAATCACATCATACTGCTGGAAGCTTGTCCACACGTAGAGACCCTACTAACCAGAACCTTGGAGTCTTCCTAACTGATCCTTTATGCGAATCTTCAGCAGTTAGAGACTATTTTCTCAAGAGAGGATAAGATGCCTATTGGTATTTTATTCTGTGTATGATGGTGTATAAAATACACGTCAACAGGTCCCTGAAGGGCGCCATGGTCCTCGCAGGGCGCCATGGTCCCTGACAGAGCGCCATGGTCCCAATCAGGACTTGGCAAGGGGTGTCAGGGTTAGCTTTCGATGTTCGACAGTTTTCGTTTTTCGCGTAGATGATTTTGATGATTGAGTACTGATTACACTGATGTTTTTGCATTGCAGGGTCTCCCATACATGAGAGAGCACACTGCGGGGCAGATTCTTCGCAGTCTGCGAGATCAGATTCCCCGGCTGACTCAGGCAGAGAGGGATACGTTATCGATACTGGGTTTATGGTATGCGATCCTCATGCCAGCCATTCGATTCCATCCTGCGATGTTGATGGCACTTATGGAGCGATGGGATCCTAACGCATGTACATTCCATCTCCCAGTAGGAGAGATGACGGTTACACTTGAGGATGTGTACCGCATACTTTGCCTACCTATCAGAAGAGCCACCGTGACATACGCGACCGATCGGTTAGCAGAGGACTATCAGAGGGAGCAGATATACTGCATAGGGAGAGTCATGTCGAGTGAGACGAGAGGTCGCATCATGATCAGTTGGCTCTTACATCCTACAGGAGAGGTGCCCCTTGTGAGACGTCTTATGATTGCCATCATTGCACTAGCCGTCTGCCCTAATGGGCGAGGTACGCACATGCATGGGGGTCTCACATGGTGCATCAGGGCTATGGAGAGACATAGGAGAGTATATGCTTGGGGTCAGAGTATGCTTGCACATCTCTATCACAACCTCGAGGAGTATGCATTTGGACAGTGTTGTAGCTTGATGACATGCACACTTCTGCAGGTGTGGATATTTGAGCACTTTACATGCACCAGGCCCGTCGGCTATCCGATGAGTGCGACTAGCGAGCGACCTAGGGTGTTTGCCTATCCACTTACCGGCGAGTGGAGATTTGGGGATCTACTATATTGGAGAATGACATTCGATAGATTGGCAACTGAGGTGACAGTATGGAGACCATATCTGCGGATGCACAAATGGGATGGAATGGAGAGGCAGCTAGCATGCTTACAGAGGAACCGCCTACTGAGAGGACAATCCTCACATATCATAGTCTCATTCTACTTTGACCGAGTACGGAGGCAATTTGGGCTAGAGCAGTGTGTTCCAGCCGATGTACCTATCTATACTCGACACTCACGAGTCCTTCCCAGACCCAGAGCAGTAGCGAGACCTACGACAGATGATATCGAGATTACAGATATAGAGGGGTCCGATCAGGATGTGGTCACTGATTACTCCGCAGATCCCGGAGCACAACGCAGGTATCTCTCATGGTTTGTGAGGACATACCTAGGGCCTATCTTTCCACCAGATTACCCGACAGGCCATCCAGGTCTATGGAGACATGGAGACCGAGATGAGGATCAGGGATCCAGATCGGAGGAGCCAGAGGAGGGAGAGGGTCATGAGGAGGCAGGAGATCCTGATCCACCCATAGGAGATCAGCCTAGTGCCGAGGAGGAGGAGGAAGGAGAGGAGGATGACACAGATAGAGATGATGATGAGGAGAACGAGGATGTGGGTGAGGATGCAGATGAGGATGAGGATGATGAGGAGGAGGATAGAGATGATGAGGAGGAGTCAGATGCAGCTCCCCACCATTCAGGAGATGATACCATAGCCTTGGATCCTCCTCTTATTCCCCAAAAGGGGGAACACGAGGCGATACGGAGACCTGTACCCATCGTGCACAGATCATTTGAGCATGGGGAGCCTAGTAGTTCCCAGTCACAGATGCTACCATATCACGATCCCTACTGGCGCGAGGGAGATCCAAGTATAGTAGGTTTATATTGATTGATTAATGTTTTGATGATATAGAATGGTACTAATACAAAATCTATTCTACTGCTACAGCTAATGTGTAGGAGTGGCGCTCCTTGATCCAGCAAGCAATGACAGATGTTTCCATGATGGCACAGATCCCTAGTTCCTCACAGGTTGCTTATAGGCCTCAGGGGAACGCGGGTCGACATGAGGACTTGTTTTCCCCATTTCAAGTACAAGTAGAAATATGGAGGGAGAGAGAGAGAGTTCTATCAGAGAACCTTCAGCGGGCACAGCGTGACCTAGCAGCAGCTCAGGCCGAGGCTACCTCGTATCGCGCAATCCTTATGGATAGGGGTCGTAGGAGTTCCTCTCGGAGTCATTCACGGTCTATATCACGCTATACACCTATGGGTCCACCTTCACAGCCGGATCAGGAGGGAGCGTCTAGTTGTCACTCTCCAGCCACTAGCCCTAGGGATGGGAGATGATCTCATGATGTAGGATAGGTCACATTTTGGATGTATAGTGACCTACTTTTGTATATGAAAACATGATCCACATATATATATATATATACATGCTTCTCTTTGTCTCAAACGTGTTATCTTTAATGCCTAAAACAATGTATATTTTGATTAAAGTTAATACATTTGGTAGATGTACATGTATGTTCTGAATTTAATTTCCATGTGATTGATTTCTCAATGCTCCATGATTAAATTGATACATGTGTGACTTAATTAAAATAAAATATTTAATCAAGTACTACATTGATGATAGAGAAGAAATATGTGTTAAGCCTAAGAATCATATAACTAATGTGATTTAATTTAAACTTAAACACAACATGATACAATTCTACTTAACACATAAAGACATTGTATAATATGTCAGCATAATGGAAATGTAAATTTACATAAATGAATTCAAGACAAACTATAGAGTAAAGGAACACGCTTGTCAAGAACAAAGCAATATAGATTAAACAAAATATCATTTAATTCTATTTGCTCTAACAAAGATATGCTAACATATTATCCAATTTTGAAGAAGTGAAAAGAAGATAGATGAAATGAAAGATAAGGAATGAGGAATTAAGCATAGTATCTACGCAAGTGCATAGCATTTATAGGTTATTTAAGAGGCATACCGTCTACATCCGCTATTTTGTAAGCACCTGATCCATAATCTTCAATAACAATATACGGTCCAGGCCAATTAGGACTAAATTTTCCCTTTTCTTCAGGTAAGGTATTCACATTGCGCTGATTCTCATAGAGAACTAAGTCACCTACTGAGAAGGAACGTTAAATAACCTTATCATTATAGCTTCGTTGTAGAGTTTTGTGATACGCTTGAATATGCTCAAGAGCATTTATAAGCTGTTCATCAAGCATCTCAAGCTGTTGAAGTCTTTGTTCTCTATAAGAGTCATCATCTACTATACCTTTGAGAGAAACTCTAAGTGATGGAATCTCTAACTCTAAAAGCATAATAGCATCAGCACCATAAACAAGATTATAAGGGGTAGTTCCTATAGCAATTCGTACACTCGTTCGGTAGGCCCAAAGAGCATAGATTAGCTGAGTACTCCAATCCTTACCATGCTTATTCACGGTTTTGCGAAGAATTTGTTCAATTATCTTATTGGATGATTCGGCTTGACCATTTGATTGAGGATAGTATGGTGTAGAAAATCGATGTTTGATATAATATTTCTCGAGGAATTTCTTCACGTCCTTGTTCTTAAATGATGTCCTATTATCTGAGATTATAGTGGAAGGTATCCCGAATCGAGAAATAATGTTTTCTAGAAGAAATTGACAAATCACTTCAGCAGTAGTAGAGCGAAGGGGAACAGCTTCTACCCACTTTGTAAAGTAATCTGTTGCGGTTATAATGAAAGTGTGTCCTTGAGATGAAGGAGGAGAGATTTTACCGATGAGATCCAACCCCCATGCAGAGAAAGGCCAAGAAGCTACATGAGAACGAAGTTCTTGGGCAGGAGCATGAATCAGATTATTGTGTTGTTGACATTGATGACATTTCTTAACAAATGAAAAAGAATCCTTCTGCATAGTTTGCCAATAATATCCCATACGAAGCAATCTTTGAACCAAGGATTTGCCTCCAAAATGCCCCCCACAGGAACCTGAATGTGCCTCTTCAAGAGCAATAGGGATTTCCGATTTGTTAAGACAGCGAAGGAAAAGACCGTTATAACCCCTTCGATAAAGAACATTAGAAAGAATGATATATCTAGCGGACAGCTTGCGGATTCTAGCCCGAGTGTTCCTATTGGCGGAATCAGGAAAGGTACCATCGGTCAAGTATCTTACGATATGCGAATACCATTCATCTGAGTCTATAAAGTCACAACATGTCACCAAGCTAGAATCACCTACAATAGCTGGAGAAATAAGGTTGTGAATAACAAATTTAAGATCAACCACAAGGTCCTCTAGAGATACAAGAGAAGCCACACATGCCATTGCGTCCGCATGTCGATTATCTTTTCGAGGAACAGGTTCCATGGTATAAGAATCGAATTTTTGTAACAAAGAGATAGCAAGGTCTTTATATTGTGATAATTTGTCTTGTTTTGCTTGATACAGTCCTGCTACTTGTCTTATAATCAATTGAGAATCTCCATAAATATGTATGTGCTTTACATTCAAAGCCAAGGCTGCCTTTATTCCTGCTATAAGAGCCTCGTACTCAGCAATGTTATTGGTACATAGGAAATTGAGATGATAAGATAAGGGAATGGATTTCTTTGTAGGAGAAATTAGAACAACACCTGCCCCCGATCCCGTACGACACTTAGAGCCATCAAAGTACAACTCCCAAGTTTCATCTTTCTCTATACAAAGAATGAAGTCATCGGGAAAAGACTCAGGGTTAGGGAAGGAGAAAGGTGAAGGGGCCTCAACTAAGTGATCGGTCAACGCTTGCCCTTTAATTGCTCTTTGTGAAACAAATTTAAGGTCAAATTTAGTTAACATCATAACCCACTTAGCTAGGCGCCCTGATAAATCAGTTTTAGAGAAAAGATGCTTCAAAGGATCAAACTTTACCATGATATGGACTTCTGAATTTAAAAGATAATGTCTCAATTTCTGAGTCGCAAACACCAAGGCCAAGCATTGTCTTTCTATCGCAGAATATCGGATCTCATAATCGAGTAAGGTACGACTTATATAATAAACCGGACATTCCTTACCATCCTTATCATGTTGTGCCAATAATGCTGCGAGAGCATGAGGGGAAGCAGCTATATAAAGAAGAAAGGATTTAGAAGGTTCGGCAGGTTGAAAGATAGGAGGATTAGCCAAATATACTTTTAAATTTTCAAATGCTTGCTAACAATCTTCGTTCCATTGAAAAGTGATATTCTTTTTGAGAAGTTGAGTAAAAGGAAAAGTACGATCCGCAAGTTGAGATACGAACCTACGAATAGCTTGAATCTTTCCTTGTAAGCTTTTGAGTTGAGACACATTTCTAGGAGGTGGCAGGTTGACAATAGCATCTATTTTCTTAGTGTCCACCTCAATCCCACGATGCGAAACTATGAATCCTAATAGTTTTCCACTATCCACACCAAAAACACATTTTCAGGGATTCAAGCGCATGTGATATTTACGAATTCTTTCAAAGATTTGACGAAGGATCTTAATATGATCTATACGGAGAATGGATTTGGCTAAAATATCATCAACATAATCTTCTAAAATCTTATGCATATAATCATGAAAGATAAGAGTCATCGCTTGTTGATAAGTTGCGCCGGCGTTTTTAAGTCCAAAAGGCATCATCACCCAACAAAACGTACCCCAAGGAATGGTGAAAGCAGTTTTGAATTGATCTTGAGGATTAATGAAAATTTGATTGTATCCTGAAAAACCATCCATGAAGGATTACAAAGCATGTCCTGCTATAGAATCAACTATCATGTCAATGTTTGGGAGAGGGAAATCATCTTTTAAAGAAGCCTTATTTAAATCTCGAAAGTCGGTACACATTCTTATTTTATTATCTGATTTAGCCACAGCGACAATATTTGAAATCCACGGGGAATAATCAATAGGGCGGATAAATCCAGCCTCCAATAATTTTTCAATCTCAGCCTTAACAAGCAAAGCTACCTTAGGATTCATTTTTCGAATCTTTTGTTTCACAGGCTTAGCATCAGGAACTAAGACAATATTATGAGTAACAATCTTAGGATCTATACCAGGCATGTCAGAGTATGTCCAAGCAAAGATCTCAGGGAATTCATGCAATAAATCTGCATATTGTTTTTGTTCTTCTTCATCCAAACACTTTCCAATTTTAATAACTTTTTCTTCATTGCAAGGATCCATCTTAACATCAATGGTGTCACTTATGAGAAGATTACTTTGTTGAGGAATATCCTTTAACTGAGGGAATTCTTCCACAATCTCATCATTATCAATCTCTCTTCCAAAATAAGCTTCAGTGTTCAAACAATAAGGAAATCCCCTATTGTGATGATAACGAGGAAGAGTATCATATGCTCGTAAAAACTCAGCTAAAGCATCATCGGTAGGAAAGACATCCAAAGCATAGGCACACGAAGGATCCCCATCAATATACTCAGGGTGTCTCATTGGTAGAGACGTAGAAATAACAGTAACATTAATACATGGTCTCTTAGAAGCTTTAGTGCGCTTGTAGGGATTATAACCAAGTCCAAAGGTCTCATCATAAAGATTATTCCCTAGAGGAACCTTTATCCCTTGTTCGTGAGCGCCACAACCATTTCCATTATACCCATACTTAGCTAAAATACGAAAACCATGACCATAACGATTAGCCATTTTAGAAAGAGAAGGTGGTTTTTCATAAGACAAAGAATCAAATCCTTCAGAATTAGAGGTGTGAGGAGAAGAAGTTTGAGAAGCGGCCACAAAATTATTGTTCATAGGTTCAGGTAAGATTGATTGATTTTTAGTTTCTTCCTTCTTTTTAACATTAAGCTCTCTAGGAGGAACCCTATACTCACCTACAAAGGTGGGATTAAAATCAAGAGATCCCCAATCGTCTTCTGCGAGAACCTTCTCAGGATCAAAAGCCTTTTCATGTGTAGATTCAAGTTGAGAAGAATCTTCTTCAGGAACTTTAGGCTCATCCAAAGAATTTTGATTATCAGAGGATGATGATTCGTCCATAGGTATCTTGTTTAAAGAGTCATCACTAGAAGAGGAAGGTTTAGAAGAACTCCCTTTGGAAGTAGATGTTTGCAAACAAGCTTGAAAATTAGTATCGCCTATCAAGGTATATGTCTTATTGTTATAAATAAATTTAACTTGTCTATGCAATGTAGAGGGGACAGCTTGCATACTATGAATCCAAGGTCTCCCTAATAACAAGTTGTATGTTAGATTTCCCGACCTAACATGGATAGGAGTAGGCAAAGTAACAGGTCCCACTGTGATGGGTAAGGTGATAATACCCAATGAAGACTTAGCCACATTATCAAAGCCTCGAATGGGACGAGAGTCAAGCTTAATAAGGGATGTATCCACATTCATCTTATGCAACAGATTAATGCTACACACATTAAGGCCAAAGCCATTATCTACCAGTGTTCGTCTTATAGCAGTGTCATTTATGATAACCACAATCATCAAGGGATCATATTGATGTTGAATTTCACTAGTAGGCAATTCATCTTGAGTAAACACAATTTGAGCTTTAGGATTCATCGCAGAGTTAACCAAAGACACTATATTACTAGATGTATTAGGTGGAGGAACATTCAAATCTTTCAAGGCATCTTGTAACATTCCATGATGAGCGGAAGAAGTTTGGATCAAATCCCAAAGGGATATCTTAGCAGTGGTAGCTTTAAGTTGTTCTATGAGATCATATTCCTTACCAAGAACTTGTGAAATACGTGGAGCTTGCGGAAGAATTGGTTGAGGATTAGGAAGAGAAACTGGAGTAACAGGAGGAGGATTAGGCTGCCTATTATTTCTAGTATTATAAGTATGGGCAACCACATTATAACTCTCTCTAGTTAATTGCTTGGCATAACTATAAGGACTTATAGGTTTTCTTCCTTGCACAGTGATGATAGGTTTATTCGGAGTAAGAAAGGAATCATGACCATACCCTCCTTGGACAGTAAGGAGAGGTCATTTAGGAACTTGAAAGGTGGGAGAAGGATAAGCACCTTGGACTTCAAAGAGAGGCTTATTATGCTCTTTCAGGTTTATCATGTTAACTAATTTAGAAGTTTTGTTCTTGTTTATAGATTTCCATAAAGCCACAAAGTCATCAAGAGCATCATCCAACAAAGCATGATCATATCTATTAAAAGGTTTATCTTTTGATTCAAAAGGAGACATCTCTTCATAGAGGGGATCATTGAAAACAACCAAAATCCTACATACATACATATAACAAGATAAAATTATGCATACTCCTAGTAAAGCAAAAAAAACCATCAAAACCATCATTAACTCGCACAGGATCAAAACCATACTGAAACACACTAGATCTAGAGGGGATCAAGAGAGGAGGAGGAGGAGTATACGTTTGGACAATGTTGTAGCTTGATGACATGCACACTTCTGTAAGTGTGGATATTTGAGCACTTTACATGCACCAGGCCCTCCACAACAAGTAACATGGTCCCTCTAACAATCATACCTAATCCAAAATAACAAGTAAAATTAAATCGAAGCATTTTGGTTTATCTTTTGATTTTGGATGATAGTTGTCCTAAATCTAAAAAGTGTGTTGGCATTCATTCGAAGTTTCAGTGCTTTATTCAATTTTTTTGCAATTTGTGACTTTTGAAATTAAGTGTTTAATTGCAGCAACTTTGATTTCTGCTTTCAAAATTGAATTTTGCGTGAAATTGAGTCAACTTTTAAATTTCAAAGCTTGCATTGCTTTTAGTATTCCCTCTAAAATCATACAATTCAAAATTTCAGTTTCCCTCTCTTTTTTCAAAATTCAAATTTTGCACTCTTCAACAATCTTGGTAGGGTTCAATTTTGAGATTGCAACTTTAATTTGGCCTATCTACAGATCGTAAAATCACTCAATTTTTTCAGATTAGCTTTAAAATCATCATAACTTTCATCCTTGAAAATTTCGAAAAAAGTTGCGAGGACCGTGTGCACTCCGTTCGCCACGGTCCCCGACATTTTTTCTGAAACTTCGGGAGATTGTCATGATTGCATTTAACAGCTTAAATCTAGGAGATTGGCTGATTTTATTGAAATTTGCTACCTCTAAATTCGAAAATAAATTCAAAATTCAAGATCTCAATTTTCAAGATAAATATTAAAATTAAGTGCTACCCCCTTGGCCCTAATTTTCAATTGTGCCTACCTTTTTTGGAAGTTGTGTTTCCCTCTTCTTTCACAAAGTTCAAATTGGATTATCATTATCTCATTGTTCAATTTCGCCAACTTTATTTTCAAAATTCAAAATCTTCTCTCTCTCTCTAGTGCATGAGTTTTACAACAATAAGCCCTACTTACACTATTCCCGTTAGACGAAGCCTTAGAATTAAGTCTTTCCAAGGTTTAATTACCGAGGAGATGGAACCTAATTTGAATGGCCTTTTTAACGAGGACATGGGTAATTCCTCTAATCCTCTTAATGATGAAGAAGCTCTCCATGAGGTTTCTGTAGAACAACTTTCGAAATTGGATAACCAATTTGATAATTTTCAGCAATGAATGTCTCAAGAATACCCCAATAGTCAAGCTCTTTCATTAATTGAGGGTCTAAAACGTATGGTTCAAAGTGATAAGAATGGAATTGATATTTTGCATAGTATTGCACACATTGTGGATTCGAATGTGATGCCTATGAAAAGTTGTGCCGAAACTTTAGGTTATACACAACCTCCTACTCAAGTCAATCATTCTATTCCTTTGACAACTTCTATTGCTAGTATACCTACTTTTACATCAAACATAATGACTACTTCAATACAAAACATTCCACCTATGATCACCAGTCATGGGGGCAATCCTTCTTCTTCAATCAACCCTCTCCCTTCATTCAATCCGACTTCCTCATTCATTCCTTCAATGAGTGTCCCTATTACATCTCCACAAATGAACATGACGCAAGGGGGCAATTCATTTAACCATTCCATTCCTCCTTGTAGTGTTCCTTCTTTCCAATCATCTCCTATGACTAACTATCATAGTGTCCCGCCACCTTACTCTCAATCAATACCTTCTTTCAATAACATAATACCTCCATCACAATCTAACATGTCTAATATGAACTCTTCGCCTGAAGCGACCATTAACAATCTTGCACAAACTGTCTCTTCTTTACAGCAACAAATTGCCTCTATGAATCAATCTAAGTTTAGTGTGCCCACATTTGATGTTGCGAGCCCACTTTCTCTTGACATTGTTCGAGCTATCCCCCTTAAGCATGTTGAAATCCCACAGTTGGAACTTTATAATGGTAAAGGTGATCCTCTAACCCATGTTAAGACCTTTCAAACAATATGTACCGATTTTGCTCATGACCAAAGGTTGCTTGCAAAACTGTTTACTAGAACATTAAGAGATAAGGCTCTACAATGGTATTGCTCGTTGCCTTCCTATTCTATTACTTCTTTCCAACAACTTGCAAATGCTTTTATTCAACAATTTCAAAACAATATAAGTCCTAAAGTTACTTTGATTGATTTAATGCATTGTAAACAAGGTGTTAAAGAAAAAGTGACTGATTTCATTGGTAGATATAAGCATTTATGTGCTCAAATTTCTTTTCCAGTCCCTGACAATGATATTCAAAGAATCTTTATTTCTAATTTACAAAAAGATATTAGAGAAAAACTTCTGTTTTCTGAGTTTACTTCTTTCCAACAGTTGTGTGCAACTCTTCACAATTATCAACTGACTGTGAGTCAAATGGAACAAGCAAATCCTATGGCTCCGAGTGATAAGGGTGATAGTAGTCAACAACCATTTGGGAAGTTTAAACCAAACAGAGGGTTCATTAAGTTCAATGAAAACATCACCAACAACAATGTGAATGCAGCATCAGGTGTGCCTCCTATTTCTAAGTTTTTCAAGAAAGAAAGAGAGTTTACTCCTTTGAATGAATCATTGCATAGTATTATGAATAAGTTATTGGAACGAAATGTGCTTACCCTCCCTCCTATAAAGCAAATAGATCCTGCAAAGATTAATTCACCCTATTTTGATAACAAATCTTTTTGTCAATTTCATCGTTAACCTGGGCATGATACTGAAAAATGTTTTGCTTTAAAGGGTAAAATTCAAGATTTGATTGATAATAATACTATCTCTGTTTCAGGTGTGAATGATAAAGGCAACACATCTGTAGCTCTTCCTAACCAAAATCTTAAGATTTTTACTAATCCATTACCTTCTCATACCTCTAATGTGATTGAGACTAATGATTCCTCTTTCTCACCTGATGGTCTTGTGTCTATGACTCCAAATGTGATTAACTTTGTGGAGCAGCAGAAAATCCCTACAGAACCTTCCATCACATTTGATTCCAGTGAAACTATCAAGGCACCTGATGGTCCTTTATATATAGTTGCAAAAGTCAAGAATACACCTTGCCGTGGAGTGCTTATTGATCCTTCTTGCATGGTTAATGTCATTACTGAAGAGTTTCTTTTTACTTTGCAATTGAATCAAGTGATCTATGACAAAACAAATGTGGTTGTGAAACTATTTGATGCATTTTCTTCTCCTGCAATTGGTTCTATTACATTACCTATTGAGGTCCATAACAAATCCCTTGATGTGAACTTTGCTATTATTCCATCATCCGAACAATTTCGTGTGAAGCTAGGCTATCCTTGGCTATCTTCCATGAAAGCTATTGCTTCTCCTATTCACAAGTGTTTGAAATTTCCCCATAATGGTGAAGTTGTTACTGTCAATCATAGTCTCTTTAAACCAGCTGAAAGAACTTCTAGCGTTCCTATTGATTATTTTTGGCCTAAACAATTTCAATCTCTTCCACCACGAAGTGATCATCTTTTCAAATCTTATCAAAAGTGGAAAAAAGATATGATCCTATCTCTAAGTGAACCTAGAACACCCAAACTTGATATTCCTATCATTCTTGAGAAGGAAGTTCTTCCTTTGAAAGATAAAACTAATGTCTTTCCTCAAGAAGATTCCCAACCCATCCCTATGGATGTGACTATGTCTATGTCTAATAAACTTTCTAAAGGTAGACCTATACCTCCTCGTCATGATGGACTTGGTCTCCTTCCTAAACCAGATATTCCTCCTTTATATGGAGCAGTTCCTCCTCCTTCCTCTTATAGAGAGAAGAGACCTTCCTCTTCTCCTATTGTCCAACCTAAGAAACCACAACCTAAACACCCAAGTGATAAGGATGAGAACATTCCTCCTCCTCAATCTTCTCAACTTCCTACTAATCGTTCTGCGCGTGAACGCCGACGAAAGCGTCATCTTAGAGCTCGTGCAGCTGCTTCTCAAACTTTGCAATCCTCAAAAACACCTTCAGCTAGTATTATTCCATTTTCTCCTCAGCCGAAAATTGAGCCAAAATCTCCTAAACATAAGATGCATGATGGTTTTGATCCTGTGCGAGTTAAAGATCCTATTTTTATAAATCTTGATGATGATATAGATGAAAATGTTATTCATGATGAAAATGTTACTTCTCTTTCTTCTGATAGTGAATATGAATATGTTGATATTGATAACCGTTTATCTAACGAATTTTCTAAAGCACTTATCTTAGCTCCTAGACAAGAACAACGCGGCTTGGAACATGAACATAGCCCTTGTTTGGATCTTGTGATAGCTCCATCTGCTATGTTGGATGTTCCTCCTCTAGCGTGTTTCCTGCCTTCCCGAAATATTGATCAGCAAGATCGGGGGGTGGATGACATGCTAGACTAGTTCATTAGCATAGCAGACTCTCTCCTCCTCTCTTGATCTCTTTTGCTACTTCTTCTATGTGTTATTCTCATTCTTCTATTTGTTATCCTTAGTGTTGTCTACTTGAGGACGATGCAAAGCATTGAGATCTCTTTTGATCTCTCTCATGTTGACTCAAAAGACACATGTGTTCCCTCCTTCTAGGTGACCTTCCTTGATTAGGGAATGAAGAACAATTATGCATACATACATATGATATACATGAATTATCATACAGCATACTGACCCCAAGGAAAGCGAAGTCACCTCGTGCTTTGTGTTTTGTGTCTATTATCCTTGGGTTTATCTCACACTTGGGGGCTAAATCTTTGTGATAACATGCTCCTTTCCCTTCTCATTTCTTATGTGTATCACTACCTTAAAGCAATCACCCCCGATGAGGTGTGTGCGATCGCTTTAACGTAGGGGGCATACACTTTGTTCATATCTCTTCAAGATTCTTAAAAATTTCTTGGCGAACTTAGCTTTGCCTTGAAAATTTTTGGTATTTTTCTTGCATGACTCATAGTGAGGGAACCTTACTACTGACAGTCATGGTTCTCCCTCGTGATCTTCCCTTTTACTTTGTCAATCGAAGTCGTAAGATCCTTAGTCCACTAGGGGCTTGGTGTATCTTGCCTCCTTGACGTGGTGAAAGTCTTTCAATGTTGTTTCCTTGTACTTTACCGGAAGTATGGGCGTACGCTTATACTCCCGCTAAAGTGGAGGCTAAATGTAGCGTCGTAAAATTGCGACACTTGCAATTTCGATTGCATTTGGGTCTTCACGATGGCGGCGCAACGTTGAACCTGAATGGAGACCTCGAAACCTATTTACGACATCAAAAACTGCATCTTTCTGCACCTTGGCCTGATCCTCCTTGCACCCTGTTGTCCCGGGAGGTGGGACCATGGCGCCCAGCGCCCTGGTCCCTGGCCCTATTTTGGGCCTGGTCTCTTGTTGGGCATCGGGTCTTCAAGTTTGCAATTTGGAAAATAATGCTCCTAGGTCGGCCTAAGGTCGGAAAAATCAGTCTCCTAACCCTAATTGACAAGTATATAAACTACATTTCCCCTCCCAGAAAGAAGGGAAAAAAACATGTGTGCAAGAGGCGGAAGCGATAGGCAAACATTCAAACATTCAAGCATTCAAGCATTCCTTCAAGCAATTGAGCATTCTAAGTCTCCATTCAAGGCTAGGTGTTGCATTCAAGACAAGGATTCAACCATTGAAGAGGAGATCACCTACAACATACAACATACAGCATCATTACACCTTCGCATGTAAGAATACAAACATTCTTACAACAAGGTATCAATACTTGATTACATTACAAACACTTACATTTACAGCATTCTCATTTCTTGGTTAATTCCAAAAACCGGGGTTTGACCTGAAGGCAAACCCCTAATCCCTAACCCCCCAATCGTCCTCTCTTTTCTGTGTGTAGGTTGCAGGTACGCGGCTGTAATTGAAGATCTGGAATCCTTGTGCAGAGACAAATAGCTCCCCCTTCGTTTCGCGGATTTTTCGGAGGACCGTGTGCACTTCGGGCGCCATCGTCCCGTCAACTTTCGCTCAAACTTGTAGGACAGCATCGTCTCGACATTTTACTGCTAATTTCAGGTCCGTAGCTTCATCCCGTGTCCCTATCTCCGTCTACAAGCGAATCTTTCTTACTTTTACATACACTCCTAGTTCAATCCTTCTATCTACATTCTTTACAAAAGAGGGTATCCTTGCTGTCTCAACCCTTGAAAATCATTTAGAATTCAATCTTGCATTGTGTGGGATTGGATCTTGTGAGTTTCAACCCCTCTTTTGAATGTAAAGTCTCTCCTAAGTGAAAACCGTCAATCCTAGTGACCTCCTTTCTCTCTCCTTGGAGTGGGGGAACACCTAGGGTTCGATTTTCCGCTTTACATTTTAAATGTAGCATCAAAAATTGTACGCACTTGCTAAAGTGGTACAATTTCACACTTGGTTTAGCTCCTGCCTTGGCACATCTTGCACTTTGCATCGCATTTTCCTTTAGCACTTAATTAATCAAATTAATTAGGTCTAAGGTCTTATTTCATCATCTTCCAGTTGGGCCCTTTCATTAAAGTGTGCCCCTTTCATTTTATTCCTCCAATACATCATTTAATCAAAAACCCTAATTAGGTCCTATTTTGAACGTGGGGGCTTGATTTCGGGGGTCAAAACATCTCGAAATCACCTGTAACAATGGCATAGTAACAATGTTTATGAGTTTTTGGTAAAATGAAGGTTTGGTATCTTTAGGGTTCAAAAACTCATCTAAAGCTTCATCTAATTCATCTTGGCTATACTCATAATCAACATAATTGCATACATCATCATAAATATGAACATCTTGCAAATAAAAATCTATTAAAAGGTTTATCTTGCAAACAAAGCATGATCATATCTATTAAAAGGTTTATCTTTTGATTCAAAAGGAGACATCTCTTCATAGAGGGGATCATTGAAAACAACCATGTTACTAGATTTAGTGCAAGAGTTGATAGGAATGTACCCTTGAGAGGAATCATTCGACTTATCTTTCTCATCACAACGAAATGGCATAGTAACAATGTTTATGAGTTTTTGGTAAAATGAAGGTTTGATATCTTTAGGGTTCAAAAACTCATCTAACGCTTCATCTAATTCATCTTGGCTATACTCATAATCAACATAATTGCATACATCATCATAAATATGAACATCTTGCAAATAAAAATCTGACATTTTGAAATAAAAATTGCATAAAACTTAAACACACAATGCAAAGAAACAAAGAAACACACTCTTTCTTTTCCCTCTTTTTTTTTTCTTTTTTTTTTTTAATGAAAATGAAACTTAAATGAAACACAATAAATCTAGATCTAGATCTAACAAATGCAATGCAAGAGAAAGCAATAATAAGATTCACGTCAGGTTCACCAAAATGTGTAGGGGAAAAAGCGAGACTAGGCTAACATGCCCTAATCCTACCTTTTGACACACATTGTTGAATACGAAAGAGCCTAGAGGTATCACACAATTGGCTACTTCTTTTTGAAGAGAGAGCCACGGGCTACCTATTAGGGTTTCTATTCCTTTGTTGTAATTGAAAGATGGAATGATGCAAGTTCAATTCCTAACCCCAAAGTGCAAGTATGAACTAATAACAAGATTGCAAAATTGAAATTAAACAATGGAAAGCTGTAAACACAAGGACAAGACAAGAATGCAGATGCGTACCCGGAGTTAAAATCTGAGTGAAAATGTTCTGGACGGGGGCACAGGTGCCACTGTCCTGATTCTGCTCCTGAAACTGCTGTTTTGCAACCTGAAAAGTTGTCGGAAATGTTGAAACTTGTTGTCTGACAGAGGGACCAGGGCGCCCAGTGCCACTGTCCCAGGGACCAGGGAGCCCAGCGCCCTTGTCCTGTCAGGACCAGAGCGCCCCACACCTCTGTCTTGGTCCTTTGCCCTGAAATTTGGTGTGTAGCTCAGTTTCTGTCTGCTTCTGCCGGATCTGCAATTTGCGGCATCGTCCGAATCCCGAAATCTGCACTTATATCTGAAAAGGTACGTTGGGCGGCTATATAGGGTTTTGCCTTAGTCAAACCCCCGCTTTGGTGATTTCCACCTCCACAAATAGCCAAGTTGTATTGTAAAAGTAGTGTGTGTGCAGACCTTGTGTGTGTGCAAGATCTTAAAATGCAAGTAAGCAAACTAGAGCAACCTAGAAAGTACACCCTAACTGCTTGTAAATGATAATGTAAATGCTCCAAATCAAGATGCAAAGTGATCTAAAGCATGAATACAAATGATATAATGAGGCTTATGCAAAGACATGAAAACAACATGAAATCATACCCAACCCCAAGGGAGGGGTACAAGCCAATCTTCAGTCGGTGATCCCCTATTGCTCTTCAATGTCTTCAACGCCCTAAATTGATGAATGAAATTGATGAATGCTTGATGGGTGGATGTTGAATGTTGTTGAAGTCTTCAAAGATCTTCTCTTTCGCTGCATAGAAGGTCCCTTAAACCAAAAATTCAGATCCTTTCAAATGAAGAAAGAGAGCTCTTATATATGAAACCCTAGGTCTTAATTTCAACTTTTGGTCGACCTAGGGATTGAATCTCCCGCCAATTTCTTGGGGTTAAGCTTTATTTTATGATTGGATTGCGCTCCTAAAATTTCGGGAAAAATGTCGGGGACCATGTGCACTCCGGGCGCCATGGTCCCGACAACTTTTCACCAAATTTTCAGGGTCGTCGGATATGATAATTTTAGAGAGAATCCCGAAGTTACAGGTGATTTTGAGATGTTTTGACCCCCGAAATCAAGCCCCCAAGTTCAAAATAGGACCTAATTAGGGTTTTTGATTACATGATGTATTGGAGGAATAAAATGAAAGGGGCACACTTTAATGAAAGGGCCCAACTGGAAGATGATGAAATAAGACCTTAGACCTAATTAATTTGATTAATTAAGTGCTAAAGGAAAATGCGATGCAAAGTGCAAGATGCGCCAAGGCGGGAGCTAAACCAAGTGTGAAATTGTACCACTTTAGCAAGTGCGTACAATTTTCGACGCTACAAAAGGTTAGCTGAACAATTAAACAAACATAGTCTAAATGAAATGCATAAACAATATAACACAAAACACGAGTTACCCTAGGAAACCTCCCTCTTGGAGGAAAAACCCAGCAAAGAATGATCCTCACATCTGATTGTCACCAATTGGATAGATTACAATACTTATCCCTTTAATGCTAATGATGATCAACAAACAGCAATTTGTTTGTTCTAATCTAATTACTAGGTCAGCACACAAGCTTGACCAAGACTGCACCAAAGCAGCCTTCTTCTTTAGATCTGCTCCAGGTCTGATATGATATCTCAGAGCTTTGATAACTTGTCTTCAATATCAATATGAAGTACACAAGTCTGCACCTTTTGATGATGAAGTCTACACTCTTTAATGGAGGTATTTGCATCTAGGATTATGCCCATGAATGGGATTCGCCTTTAGTCTATATAGCATCAGTTCTTCACATACAATGGATCAAATTCTTCAGGCACGGATTGCTCCTAACAGCAGGGATAGTTCACACCGAGTTGGCTCAGATTCTTCATATACTGATTGCACATAATAGCTGAGAAGGTTCGCACTGTACGACTAGAGAATTTCGCACTATAGGGCAAAGGTAGAGTTCGCATCAATCTTTTGGAGCTGAATTGCTTGCTTGAAAAACTTGAGTTATGCACTCCAAATAACACCATATATATATGGTGTTTGCTGACTTATTGGGTCGGCCCAATAAGTAATTGGCGCCAACTTGAAATATGATTTCCACGCTAATGTATATATATTTGAATGCTTCCACCTTATATTATATAGGGTCGGCCCTATATTGAATTTGGTGCCAGTGTTAGTTTGAATGCCCACGCTACCTTTGGGTGTGGATACAAGTAAGGGCAGGCCCAACCCTATTTAGCAAAAATCAAAAGTTGCCTTGGGCAATTTGATTTTTGCTTTATAATTAATTTTCGAACTAGTTACAAACAACACTCCCTCTTAACTAGGGAGAAAAATAATCTTACAACCAAGTTACATGATTAGGGCCCGGCCCTAAGTAATACATGCAATCTATATCTTGTATTATGAACTTAGTCAACACTCTTTTAGAGAGGATTACAACAAGTAGCCAGAAATAACATCACGAATAATAACCCATAGTATTCATCTTGCATTGCCATTAATTGTCTGCTAAGGATGAAGGAGAACTTCCATTTTAATCTTCTTTATTTACATCTTGCACACAGTATTCTCCTTTAATCTTCACCTAGAGAAGAATGTAATACCTTTACCTCAATCTTCTCCCAGAGAAGAGTATAACATCAGAAATTCATAATCTTGCACACAAGCAAAGAAGGGAATAAACATAATCTTCCATCTAGCACACCTTCCATCCAGCACACAAGCATAGGATGAAGTTTCATCTGCCACACAAGCATAGAGTGGATCTAGCACATCTTTCATCCAACACACAAGCATAGGATGAGATTCCATCTAGCACACAAGCATAGAGTGGATCTAGCACATCTTTCATCCAGCACACAAGCATAGGATGAGATTCCATCTAGCACACAAGCATAGATTGGATCCACCTTACATAGCCCGCAGAGGGTGGTTGATGCAACACAATGCATCACTGAGGTTGAGACTTCTTCTCAACCAAGGTAGTGTTCTCCATAGCTCCAAGTCTATCTTATGAAGTATTCAAGCTTCAAAAGACTTGGTCAGAACATCTGCAACACAGGATTGACCTGTCATAAGACACTGAATTGTCAGGTATCACTATACAACTCTGATAATAAATAATTATAAGAAACAATTCAACAAGAATTTGAAAAGCCACACAGTTTCCTTGATACAATTCATGCTCCAATGAATTCAGCTTCGGCAATACTCAGTACAACTGAGGACTGTTTACTGTAGTCCTAATAGATCATAGAGTTTCCAAGCTGGAACAAGGTGTTTGAAGTGTCTTTCCTATTTGTGTCACTTCTTGTCCAATACTCTAGGTGATAACAGCTTCAACTCACAATCATCTGTGCTTAACAAAAAAATACTTAAGGGTATGCTTGGCAAGAACAACATACACAACCTTGATCATGAATTAGCTAAAGAACCCACCAATCAACTGCCTATCTTCAGATGGATCTGTAAATCAGACTTGGCTGCAGACATCCTCAACTTCTCTAAGTTAGTTTACATAAATGTTTACAATCCATCAAATATCAATAGTATACTTGACTTAGAATACTTGGTTAGATCCTGGACATACTTCTAACCCTAGAAAGTAAAGCATTAGATTTTAGATTCTTAATTCATCCACATCAGAAATAAGAATTCACAATATATTACAAAACCCTAAGCTTAATAAATGATTGTTAATTCTTTTATACCAGGTATTCATTGAGGATTGTGGGAATCCTAGGACTCCCTCTTAATCCTTAACCAAATATGAGAATTAACAAAAGAACCAGACATCATATAAAACTGAAGATGCTAATTTGCTTTTCTCTTATTTTCACATTCTGTGAAAGGACCTATGGCGTACCTTTGGACATCTTCTTCAGTAAGTAAATGAGTTGAAGGTTTGTACAGGCTTTCATACCTTTTTCAAGCTCTCTCTGAAACTTTGAAGCAAGAACTATCTTAAAGAGAAATCATCAAACACAAAGAAAGCTTATCTCTTTCATTGATTGGCAATCCTCCAACATTCTTAACCCTAAGAACCTCTGAAGACTGAGAGGCCACCTTTATCTCAGCAAAGAGGCATAGCAACCTATGAAGTATCAAACACATACAAAGATTCATGGATTAAGAGATACTAATATTACTACAAAAATGTAGTTATGAGTTTCATCCTGATTGTATTGATATCACGAGTGGAATTTTAATTTTCCTAAAGAATATAACTTGAACTTAGAAGAGATCAATTACAACTCGAGTCATAAATTGTCAGAATCGACCTTACCAAGGAAATTATTTTTTTTTTATTAAATAACCTTCACCTTTGACCCTGAGAGATGGATGAGGCTAATATATAACTTAGTCAATATCCGAATAGCCAAACCTGAAAGAGTCTTATAGATTAATCACAATATGGTTGATCGTGTACATATAATATCAAGTAGAACAAGGTCTTCATACTTAGCCGGGCAAGAACCTAATTATATTCAGCTAGGATGGAAGAGGCCCAAAACTATCAAGTGAAATGTTTACCTCAACCTGAGGCATCTCAAAATCACAAGCATATCAATAAAGAAGAAGAAACTACTATTGTATTGAATCATTCATCTTTTGCTGCATATGTTATTTTACTGAACACAGACTAACTTCAACTATCAACACATCATCATAACTAATTAACAATGATATGTTGCTCTCATGTATAGATAAATCATTGTCTAGAGAAGTACTATTCAACAATAATTGACATGCCTTGCCAAGGTGAAGAAATGATCAAGGCCAATCGAAAGAAGCCTTTCAATGACATTAGAAGCACAAGACAACAATAATGGAACAAGAGAAGATTTGCAATTTATGTCCAACAACACCTAGGTCCAATAATAGATGCTGCATATCTAGAAGCAAAATAAGTCTATCATTTAAAAGACTTCAACCATTGTCAATATTGGATCATATCACATCAGGGGTTAAGGATCATGAAAAATATATCAATCTAGAGTTTGGACAAGAATACTTATCACAAGGAAAATTACATATGCAAACCCTCGATAATACTCTTAATGTGAAAGAAAATAAGTTAGAATGACCTTATCTTTAGATAGGACCCCAACTAGGGTCATAATAGCAAAGTACATCAACGCAAATGTTCAAGAGAAATGAGCCTTTCTTGAAGGCATCTCTTGAATCCTGCATACCCATGATGTGGACTTGCCAATGCCCTTACTCTTCAACCTGATTCCCAACCTTTAGTAAAATATTCTCCTTAAGGGTGAAAGTAGTACGAACCTTTCGAGAGGCAAAGTTGAGTGCCCCATCAAGTCTCTCTTCAACCCTGCTATCATCTGAATCTGAAAAACAAAAAAAACTTTACTGAAATCTGAATGTTAGTATGACCTTAGCTCTGATACCATGTTGGATTTTAGGTCTCAGATTAACAATAAGAACAAAAATCAGAATTGTATCTTTGACAACTTATATTAACATGAAGGTTAGTTGAACAATTAAACAAACATAGTCTAAATGAAATGCATAAACAATATAACACAAAACACGAGTTACCCTAGAAAACCTCCCTCTTGGAGGAAAAACCCAACAACGAATGATCCTCACATCTGATTGTCACCAATTGGATAGATTACAATACTTATCCCCTTTAATGCTAATGATGATCAACAAACAGCAATCTGTTTGTTCTAATCTGATTACTAGGTCAGCACACAAGCTTGACCAAGACTGCACCAAAGCAGCCTTCTTCTTTAGATCTGCTCCAGGTCTGATATGATGTCTCAGAGCTTTGATAACCTGTCTTCAATATCAATATGAAGTACACAAGTCTGCACCTTTTGATGATGAAGTCTGCACTCTTTAATGGAGGTATTTGCATCTAGGATTATGCCCATGAATGGGATTCGCCTTTAGTCTATATAGCATCAGTTCTTCACATACAATGGATCAGATTCTTCAAGCATGGATTGCTCCTAACAGCAAGGATAGTTCACACCAAGTTGGCTCAGATTCTTCATATACTGATTGCACGTAATAGCTGAGAAGGTTCGCACTGTACGACTGGAGAATTTCGCACTATAGGGCAAAGGTAGAGTTCGCATCAACCTTTTAGAGCTGAATTGCTTGCTTGAAAAACTTGTGTTATGCACTCCAAATGACACCATATATATATGGTGGTTGCTGACTTATTGGGTGGTTGCTGACTTATTGGGTTGGCCCAATAAGTAATTGGCGCCAACTTCAAATTTGATTTCCACGCTAATGTATATATCTTTGAATGCTTCCACCTTATATTATATAGGGTCGACCCTATATTGAATTTGGCACCAGTGTTAGTTTGAATGCCCACGCTACCTTTGGGTGTGGATACAAGTAAGGGCAGGCCCAACCCTATTTAGCAAAAATCAAATGTTGCCTTGGGCAATTTGATTTTTGCTTTATAATTAATTTTCGAACTAGTTACAAACAACAGTTACCCTACTCAAACATTCATCAAATAAAAAATAATAATTCGTCTCACACAATCAGCATATAAGTTCAAGTACTCTCCCATGTCCTCCAAACCATAAGCATGAGTCTGACCCTTATCTCTAAGCCACAATCAAGCATGAGAAGGAGGTGGCCAATGCATAACATATATAAAACACTTTTTTCTTTTTTTATCATGAACACCTCACATACATGAATTAGAGGTCTTTAAAATAGAGGTACCTACTATAGAAAGCACCCAAACCCCTAGGAAGGAAAAGTAACGCAAAGAACAACTCAAAAACCCATAAAATTGAACCATGTTTTCTTGTTGTTTAATAGATATTTATCTTGATAAATGGTTTGAGTGAAGATTGAAATATATTTGAGAAAATAGTATAATGATTTATATTTAATTTGAAATAATTTTTAGTCTCAACCAAAGATTATAATAAAAGTTTAAATAAATTTTCTTAGAACTATTTAAAACCATCTTTGATAGAGTTGTGTAAAAGAGTTTGTTCATAAATCCATTTTAAACCATTAAAAGATGAAATATTTTGGATTATTATAATATTTGGAGTTATCTTTCATATCCATTTATTTTAGAATCATTTGGTTTTAGTTTGAGGAAGATATTTGATACCCTAGTGACACAAACAATGATTTTTTTTTGAGTTTTTATTGACAAAAAATTAGTCTCAGTACGGGGAACTTAACTTTCAAACGAACCGTTGGATTTCCCTACATTTTGGATATGTTTTAGTACACCTAGATTTCTACGTTTTCACCGAAGCGATTTGAAAAATATTATCTTTAATGAAAGTTATGAATAACAGAATCAGAACTATCAAAACTGGGACAATCATAAGAATGGAAATCTTGTTTGTTGGGTTGATACTTGACACTTGAAAAATAGTTGTTGGTTGAGATATGGCATTTAATTATAGATGTATTTTTATATTTGAATCACTACAGATCATAAATAATTTTTATATAAAAAATAAAAATAAAAATAAATACAAGAGTCATTACTCCCCAACATGACACTCATTTTCTCCAAATTGAATTTCCCAACCAAAGCATATTCCTTACATAAACAAGGAAAGAAGCAGAAGAAAGTATTTCCAGAATAATAATCAGATTTTTAAATTTAAATTTTCATCTAATATTCATTTAAATTATGCAAGCATAACATACAGCACAAAAATCACAACACAAACAAGCCACATGGATTCTTCCTAGAATGAGGCCTACTTTGGGTCCTGCAGAGAAAATCTTTTGAGAAAGAACAAGCAAAAATCCAACCCCTTCCTGTGCAAATCTCTCTTCTTGGATAAATCAGAAGAAATTTGAGGTTTAGGAGCAGGAAGAGAGATTTGCACAAGAAGGGGTTGGATTTTTGCTTGTTCTTTCTCAAAAGATTTTCTCCGCAGGACCCAAGGTAGGCCTCATTCCAGGAAGAATCCATGTGGCTTGCTTGTGTTGTGATTTTTGTGCTGTATGTTATGCTTGCATAATTTAAATGAATATTAGATGAAAATTTAAATTTAAAAATCTGAATATTATTTGGAAATACTTTCTTCTGCTTCTTTCCTTGTTTGTGTAAGGGATATGCTTTGGTTGGGAAATTCAATTTGGAGAAAATGAGTGTCATGTTGGGGAGTAATGACTCTTGTATTTATTTATTTTTATTTTTTTTATATTAAAATTATTTATGATCTGTAGTTATTCAAATATAAAAATACATCTATAATTAAATGTCATATCTCAACCAACAACTATTCTTCAAGTGTCAAGTATCAACCCAACAAACAAGATTTCCATTCTTATGATTGTCCCAGTTTTGATAGTTCTGATTCTGTTATTCATAACTTTCATTAAAGAAAATATTTTTCAAATCGCTTTGGTGAAAACATAGAAATCTAGGTGTACTAAAACATATCCAAAATATACGGAAATCCAACGATTCGTTTGAAAGTTAAGTTCCCCCTACCGAGACTAATTTTCTGTCAATAAAAACTCAAAAAAAATTCATTGTTTGTGTCGCTAGGGCATCAAATATCTTCCTCAAACTAAAACCAAATGATTCTAAAATAAATGGATATGAAAGATAACTCCAAATATTATAATAATCCAAAATATTTCATCTTTTAATGGTTTAAAATGAATTTCTGAACAAACTCTTTTACACAACTCTATCAAAGAGGGTTTTAAATAGTTTTAAGAAAATTTATTTAAACTTTTATTATAATCTTTGGTTGAGGCTAAAAATTATTTCAAATTAAATATAAATCATTATACTATTTTCTCAAATATATTTCAGTCTTCACTCAAACCATTTATCAAGATAAATATCTATTAAACAACAAGGAAACATGGTTCAATTTTATGGGTTTTTGAGTTGTTCTTTGGGTTGTTTTTCTTTCCTAGGGGTTTGGGTGCTTTCTATAGTAGGTACCTCTATTTTAAAGACCTCTAATTCATGTATATGAGGTGTTCATGATAAAAATTAAAAAAAAAGTGTTTTATATATGTTATGCATTGGCCACCTCCTTCTCATGCTTGATTGTGGCTTAGAGATAAGGGTCAGACTCATCCTTATGGTTTGGAGGACATGGGAGAGTACTTGAACTTATATGCTGATTGTGTGAGATGAATTATTTTTTTTATTTGATGAATGTTTGAGTAGGGTAACTAGATACCCTAGGTGGGTGGCTCACTATAGGTTGCCAAGACCCAAAGTGGTTGCTAGGAGATCCTATGAGTGGGTTTAATTCAAGTGATAACCTTTTTAAAATGAACTTGGGTTGGGTTGGGCTATAACACACTAATACAAGATAAATGATTATTTTAGTCCATATAGGCCTGTTGGAGTACTGCGACCATCGTTACAGGTTGAGTGGATCCTTTCGAGAGGGGACCGCGGTACATGGTAGGCAGGGTGGATCCCGACATTAAGGCTATATGATGACACCCACCTAGCAGGTGTTCTGGTTCTCTCTCTCTTGTGATGTTATTTGATGTTGTTATGTGATATGTGGTTCTTGTTTATTGTTTTGGGGAATCATGTCTCATGGCCTTAGTATTGCCCTAGTACTTGCGTGGGCCTTGGTTTTATCTCCTAGCACGGGGGAGTGGACCTTTGTGATTCCACGTGGTTGGGTGGTAAATATTTTTCGAGGTGTGTTCATGACCTCTTTTGATGATGCTTCTTGATCCTTGGTTGAAGATGTTGAAGACCTTGCTTTTGAACTAGTACATTCAAGTATTGTAAAGATTATTTGTAAGCAATGAATGGCCTTATAATAAACATGTAATTTTATGAACAGCATTGTAAAAGGGAGGGTAGTTTATAGGAACTATGATAAGGGATGATTACTTTGTATTTGAAACAATGTTTTTATAAGTTATGTTACCCTTCCTATCCTATCTCTTTATGATCTTATTGTGTTGTTATGAAAATTGAGTAGAAGGCATTAATAGAAACTACAATTGCATTATTATATATGTTGTTATCAAATGAAAAGTATTAATTGCATGGATGTTGTAAATAATAATCAAGGGGAAAATGATGTAAAGGATAGTTATTCATTCTATAGTGGGAATGGGATTATGGGAAATAGGATTGTTATGAACTTTTACTTTGGTCTCAAATGAAATGATAAAAGCTTTGTAGCGTATCAAATAGATAGTAAAGTTAATGTGTTGTGAAATATTATATCATGCTCAAAATTAAGAAGATCATTGTATGTTTATTTTATGCACATTATGTTTTGTGTTAAGTTGTTATATCTTTCAATTATGTTGATGAACATTAAAAGGAACCTGTAAGGGCATTAAGGGGTGAACTCATAAAGCTGGTTCCCACTTTTTGGTACGTCCTGATTTTTGCTGAAATCATACATTTTTAAAAAAATACAATGATTTAAGCTTTAAGAGGTCCCATTTGAAGTAATTAATTGAAGAGAGTTAAATCAAAGGCTCTTAGATCAAAATTTGTTTGATAGAACCTCTCTACTTCTAAATCATACTTGCAATGGAGTCTCCTTTGCATCTATCAAATGCTGATAAAAAACAAATTTACATTAGCTTTTGGGGGGTCAAATTAATTCATTTAAATTTTTATTTTTTTAAGTATTTAGTCCTTATTATAAGCTTTCCAAATAGTATAATTTTTAATATATTTAATTTCACTAATATATTTATATTTTATTTCTTATGAATGTAGGGTTTTCATTGAACATGAACTTCTTTGTTCAATGCATTGGGAAAAATAGTAAAATAATTCAAAAAAAATCTGAAAAATATCTATGCACTAAGTATTGATGTTTTCTTTCTAACAAAAAAAATAAAATTGAATTTTGATATATATAGAACAAGTTATGTGTTCAAACGTACACCTATATTTAAATTATAATTAGTCGAACTTCAAAACTTAATAAAATAAAAAATATTCAACAAATCACTATAAAACCAACTGCATGCCTTGGGTATTGATGTTACAAATCAAAATTCAAAAGAATTAAGTTTTTATCATTTATAGAAAAAAACTTATACGTTTCGAGATACACATCACTCTTAAAAAATGTTGTTTGCTATAAAAAACTACTTTTTGAGGGAGATGGAAAAATCAATAAAATTTTATTCAAATAAATTTTAAAAAAATATATTTATAATCTACAAACAAGATGTTAAAAATCACTAGTTTATATCATCTCCAAATTCTTAATGGTTTAAAAGTTATAGGTGTCAGAAAGTGGAGGTTTTTTTCAAAATATTCATGTAAGTGTCAAAGTTGGTCAAAAAGTGGGAACCAGCATTGTGAGTTCACCCTAAGTATGTTTACTTTCTATAAGTGGTAGATGTATGTTATATTAAAAAAAAAAAAAAAAATTGTAGCATGTTTTGGAACTTTTGTTCTTGTCCTACCGGGTTCCCTGGCGGGGCATGACAGGACTGCAGATCATAGCTCCTTCAATAGATAACTCTAGTACAAGTACATAATGCAGATAGGAACTGCAATATGAATTAATTATAGATAACTTAGCAGTTGGAAACTAGTTGTCATAAGAAAATTTCAATAGTTATAATTCACTAATTTATACATCAAATGCATCATCCCCTATGGTTGGAAATCTTTCCTAGTTTAGTGATAATGAATCTCCACATAAGCCCTTGTCTGTGTTTGAATTTGATGCGTGTTTGCCAACACCTCCTCCTTTAAAGGAACAATGTAATTTGTGATCCTGAAAAAAGATGACCTTGGCATCCTTGATTCAAATTTAGTGTTTTCATGAAAATGAGTATTCTTCCAAAGTCAACTTTCATATCTCATTAAGGAAAATGTTTGCAATATGTTCCTTGTCTCTTGTTTTAATCACCCTACTTGTCTCAACAATATAGGGTCACCCACACAAGCATTCAATACATTAGACTCTGCTCTTCTACTGTAATGTCCCCTTTTCTAAAGGCCCTAGTTTTTGCCCTAAAATCACAAATTCCATTCAAATAAGAATTGTAAAATGGTTAGAGGTATAACTTTACCAATTAGATCCTGATTGAGACCCCTCAATCATGTTAGATATAAGATCAATCTTTCCTAGTAGGGTTAGAAACATTATCTTAATCATCAATGAAGTTTGCGTAACGTGCATGTGGATTCTCTTCAGGCTTTTCCCAACATTCCATCCACACTATGAAGCACCTAGTAGATCATACAAGGTGCACTAAACCTATCCATCAAGCCCAGGAGCTCGTTAATGGCACCCACCATTCAGCCTCCCAGCCCCACTCAGGGTTACCACTACTTGAATGGACCTTTTTGCTACTTGCCCTCCACACATGTCCTACCTCCCCTCCATAATGGGATGGTGGATTGGCTATAAGCTTAAACGAATCTTATCCACGTTAAACATTAATTATGCATATATATTAGAAGCCACAGATTATCTGCATATATTCCTACTTGATTGATCTCTCTTGATGCTTTTCAATGATTATATAAATCTGATCTGCTGGTTGATCTTCTTCAATGCTGATGACTTGATGATTGTTTACAGAACTGTATTTATGTTCTGATCCCTCTGATAAATGTTCAGATCATTCTTCCAGATTCTCTTATATTTCTGATTCAGGTCTGCTCCTGAATCTGATTTTGATGCCTCAGATGTTTTATTCTATTCCCTTGATCCTTTTCATCCCTCCACCATTGTTGCTTCTTCTTCTTTATATCCTTAGAAGAAGACAAAGAGTCACCTTTCCTATTAAGGGACCCATCCTTTAGAAAAGATACACCTTTTCTTAATTAATCAATGTAGTTGAGGGCCTTCATAATCGTTCTTAAAAAGGGTTGCTTTATCTAATGATTTCCCCCGCTAGGATTGTTATTTCCTGAAGTGTTTAAAATAATAATTGGTTAACATACTAATCACTGTATTATACTATGTGAAATGTCCAATAGAGTCCTTTGACTAAAGCACTGCCTTTGATAAATGTAATTGCCTCTTTAAAGAAGCGCTGCCTCTTTTAATAATATAATATTAATATTACCTTCATGAAATCGTTCCTACTCTTTTAACAATAATCCCTGCTGCTAACATAGGAGTTAATCAAGTCTTATAAAAGTTAATCATTGCTCTTAACATAGAAGTTAATTTCTGTTATAGAAGTTAAGTTAATCACCACCCTTGACATGATTTTTATTGCTGTTAAGTAAATAATGAGATTAAGACCACTGTTAATCTTGGTCTGATCAGAAAATTGTGAAGTCTTATGGAGTAAGACAATTTTCTGAGTTTATTAATGATGATATATGTGTTATAGATGTAATCCTGATGGGTCATGACATCTACTTAGGTTCAAAATGATTTTTAAAAGACTTTAAAAGAAATATGGTCTTGTAGTTTTGGTGCTTTAAACTATTTGAAATCTTGTACAAAAATACCCTCAATATAAAGAAAGCTCTAGGTAAGTTTGTTGAATCCTTCGACCCTTGTCTTTATGCATGTCCCCTCCTTTCCTATTTGTTTTCCGTTGTATTCATTCTTCTTGAACAGTATTCAATGCCTTGCTTCAAATGCATTTCATCAAAAGAAATGATATCTCTAGTGGCAAGGTACCAAGTAGTCCTGTTTTTTGGCATGAGATGGTGATGAAATGTTTCTTACAAGTAAAGAAATGTGTGAGTCTCTGCCTGTAAACCTGATGAGCAAGGGAAAATTTTACTTCCATTTAAGGACATCCAATAAAGGAAAACAACCATTAATTTACAAATCTTTTGCATGTTTTATGGTCTTGAAAATATTGTTGACATGTGAATATACTTGCCTTATTTTTTCTTTGCATCTTTCCAACTCAACTTAGTATCATCCAAATATCTCTTCTAGCACTTAAATTTCAGTGAAAGGGAACTGAAAGGCCATCTCTTCAATATGTTACATAAAAAAGCTTGCTACCACCAAAGAAATTAGAGATCTCATTGCCACATTTTTTAACTTCTCATAATGATACCTGTAAAAATTAAGGACCACAATTTAAAATAAAGTTCCAACCTCATGAGTGCTAGATTTGACCACACTGACTGCCTCATTTGGTGAAAAGAGAACCCACATCAAAGCTATTCAAAACATAGTTGAACTACTCGCCAAAAACAAAAACTTGCCAAGGCCCAAAAAAAAAACTCGGTGAAAACTCAGCAAAAAACTCGGCAACTTAAAAAATTGCTTAAATTTAATTTGAAATGCATTTTTTTTTGCAAAATTCAATGAGGAGATGCATCCAATGAGTCAATAAATGAGTATATAAAAGAAACAAGTTGAGTCTAGATATATTTGATTGATTTAAATGCAAATTGGGTATAAAATGGCATCCTCTTGTGGAATGCTGATGGCTGATAGATTGATATATTTGATTGATTTAAATAGCAAATTGTTTTTGTAAAACTAAAAGTAAATACTACATCAAAACATTTTACATCTTTCTCTTCCCAACTCTAGTGAAAACCAGGGGAGAGATAGAACTAGAGGGTCTAGTCCTAGGAGTTCGATGTGACTCGTCCAACTCGCCAAAATGAGGTTGAGGGTAGAACCCCTCACGGGGGTCTAAGGGTGAGAGAGTGAGCGGTACAAAGATAGGTCTAGATCTTGGGAGAGAGAAGAGAAAGTGAGATAGAGAGTGGTAGAGAGAGGGGATAGAGGAAGAGTGATAGGGAGATAAATAGGTCTAATATTGGGGGCAAATAAAGTGAGTGAGATAGAGAGAGCGAGAGAATGTTGATAGGAGCCTACTGATTACTGAAATTTGACTAAGTCTGAAAATTTAAAAGATCTTCTAAAACCTAGAATTTGCAATATAACTCCTAGAGATTTGAAACCACTCTCAAACATCTTGCCAATATATACATGAAATATAACTTAAAGTATAAGTCATTTTCCTTTCTTATACTTAAATGTTATATTTCATGTATATATTCTGATGAAAAGAATGAGACTGACTTGAAAAAAAAAATTAGATTTTTTTTTGATGCGTTTGGGCCTCTTTTTTTTTACGCAATTGAGTTTTTGCCAAAGACTCACCAAGTTTTTGTGAAAAACTCAACAAGTTTTTCCCAAAAACTCTCCAAGTTTTTTGTGTGAATTAATGGTGTAAATACTTGCCGAGCAAAAAACTCGTGCCGAGTACTTTGCGAGTATTCCATCTATGATTTCAAGATATCTTCCACTACTTTCATGTCTTTGGCAAAATTATCAAAATGGGCTGAACTCGAATGAACCACCAAGGACAAGTTTTTTCTCCAAGTACATACTAGCTCATAAGTAGGGAAATTTTGTGATATCTATAATAAACCTCAATGTAACTCCACTCCTGATGCATTTTTGGTGCTCCATAAATTCTTAGCATAATCTCTTTGTTTGAAATTCAATCTTTTCTACAATCCATCATCTAGAATGAAATTTCTAATAGCGCCAATTAACCTTTTAACAATAACAAACATGGATTCAATACATCAAAAATTGCATATCCTTGCAATTTCACATAGTATCCTACACTCACTTTGGTATGGTGGCTTTCATTATCCAAATGCCAATATGCTAGCACCCTTTTATTATATTTTCCTTAATCCTTGTGTTGTTCCTAGCATATTGAGCTTTTGTTTGGTTTGAATTTTCCACACATGAGCACTACACGCAAACGTCCACACAACGTGTTGGCATCCCATGACAATGTGAGATTCCAATGACCATTTTGAAGCATTCTATTCCTCCTACCATGATCATCCTGTGAAATGTAAGCGTCTTGAGCACATTATGAACAGCCATCCTTCTCTTAGGCTTCTCTTGGACCTTCATTCAGACTATTCTCTCAAGCTAATGCTTAGAAAAACTCTCTCAAGTCTATCAGCAAACCAGCTATCTCCATTATTGATTTCCTTGAAGCTCTTACCATTGTTCTTTGCATGTGAAGACCATCATCTTCTTTGTGTATTCTCTCTCAAGCTCTATCAGCAAACCAGCTATCTCCATTATTGATTTCCTTGAAGCTCTTACCAATGTTCATTGCATGTGAAGACCAACATCTTGTTCGTGTATTCAAAGAGGTGTGGCAGCAACTTCAACAAATGGCATTATCCATCTTGGTTGCAAGTTTACAGATGATTTTCCTTTTGTTATTAATGTTTGAATCTTTTCATTTGTTTTTCATTTACTCCATTAATATTTCTTGGATGTTCTTGGCAATTTTGGCATCTAAGATTCAATATTGTTATGTTATTATGTTCTCGTAATCTATCATAGCATTGTGATTGCATTGTTACTATGTCAGTTTCATTTCCAAAAATTATCAAAAACCAAGCTGCTTTGGAGGTTGAAGGACCAATACAAGGATTTGACCTAAAGGCAAATCCCCAAACAGCACAAAACATTTTTCTTTCCTTTCTGATCTTACAGGTTCCATTGGAAAAGAAGTTTTAGGTTTACACTTTACAGTTCATTCGGTGATATCTGCTTTACCTCCTCCATCTTGTTGTATTTCATTAATTTACTCTAATAGATTAGTTTGTTATAGTGTTGTTTTACTGATCCAATCACCAGTTATTTTGTTGTGTTCTCCTATTTTGTTTTGTTGTTCGTATAGGTAATACTTTTTTCTGGACAAAAAAGTGTTTTCAGTTTTCTGCCCATACAAGACAAAAGGCATTGCGCTAATGTCCGACACAGAGAACTCCAAATTTTCAGTCTGGTTTCCTCATTTTCTATATTTTCTGCTTCTGCATTTAAATTGTGATTTCAATTTCTCAGTTCTCTATAATTAGCATCAATTAGCACTTCAACCATTTTGACTTCATTTAGCAGCAAACATATTTCTGTTTAAAAATTAAAACACAGAAAAGAATTAATTAGTATAATCACAGCAGTAGATTAGTTTAAACTTTAAACAAAAACCTCAGCTAGTTGACCTTAGTATAGTGATTGAAGATCACTCTCAAAGAAAGTTTGTCTTTCTTCAGTAGAGTAAAATTTCCTTCACTATAAATTCCAATTTCCATGACTTTGCAAATGGTCCTCCATCTTAGAAATATAATTACATTGTTTTTGGCCGATCAAAAACAATAGATGTTTGATTATCAAATTCTGCTTCAATGTTTGTAATTTTTTAATAGTTAAAAACTAATCATTTTTTACTAAGAAGATAAAAGTAGACAATTTTCATGCATTGTCATTGAATGGAATCTTTAGAAGCCTTAATGCTAGCCTCACTTCAATTGAGGATATGCTTGTCACATAAAACTACACAAAATACCTATTTATTGGTCTAACCCACCTCCTATTTGCAACCACTCCCTACTTGCACGGCAAAATCCAAGTCACTATGATGAAAATGAAACTACCCAACAAAAATGAAAGAAATAATATCATGCAAGGAGCAAATAGTAATGAAAATAATATTGCATGACACCTTAGAATGGCTTTTTTTCCTTTTTCATTTTTTGTGTCAAAGATGCCACGATTGAGGGTTTTAGTGAGGGGAAATGGAAGAAAACATGGGGGGAGCATTCCCTATATTTAGGGACATCTTTGTATTCGGTTTCAGTACAATAAATGCATCCCAATCCCTAAGACCCATCTCAAGGGGTCAAAGACACATATCCCTGCAACACTATATTCTATAACAGCTCACTAATGAGGAGTTACAAGTTGGCATTCATTACTAAGTGGGGACTATTTTCATTAGAGATTATTGTTAATTTATTAATTGTTGTTTTGGAGAGGGAAAATGAAGTGTTGGAATCTGTACCCTGCTGGTACTATTTATTAAAAATTTTGTTGGGCTTTGAGAGACCTATTATTTTTCATGTAATTTTTGTCTTAGCTTGGGACTTGAGTTAATCTATCAATTTGCACACAAAAACCCTTGGATTTGGAGATAAAGGGACAAAACCTCTTTGGTTTCTTGAAAACAATCTCATTCAAAGGTTATATGTGTGCTAGCTTTTGTTTTAGTTTCCAGCAAGTATTTCTATTTGGAACAGCAACATATTGTAATGGCCGATTTGAATCATATTTATCCATATCTCTTCGATGATATTCTCACATATTTGAATATATTTTTTTGCTCCAGCATACTTGTATTGTTCAAACTTCATGCAATCTATTGCTATATCTTTTGGCATTTTTATTTATTTGAACAAATATGTAAATCATATTCCTCACCATATGCTCTCAGCCTCACGGTTTCTTGGTGATCAAAAAGTGCTGAATGATAATATTTACCCACTGAATGCTCTAATCTTGCTCTCACAGACCTTGGTAATCAGAAAGTGAAATATTTTTTTTCTAAATTTGTTGAGGTCATTACACTCACATGGAACACTCCTGTCCATATATTTATGAATCTAGCAAAACAGTCACAAGACTTCAGTATAAACCTGTTGATGTGTTCTTTATGCACATGCGAACACAGAATAAAATACCAAGGTATCTTATCCTCTCTTGAACAAAGCTTCCCCGAATGCTGAAGATTTCGCCTAAGGATCAATCGAGGCAACTCCAAGGTTCTTATATGTAGGGTCTCTACGTGTGGATAAGCTCAATTTGGTCTGATGTGATTATGCTGGAATCACAAGGGGACTTATGTTTGATGGCCTGAGTGTTTAATCTACTGGAACTTGAATCCTATCTACTGGTTGGAAGATAAAGAAACATCAAAAGATACAGGGCTCAGAAAGTCTACTCTAAGACCTAGAATGCGAGAAGATGGATGAATGACTAGGTGGAGTCCTACTGGGTTGGGTCTCACCATCAGGCTGAACAATTCAACACCAACTCAGTGCGATCTTCTAAGGGATGCTTCGAATATATTTAAATCGTACACCATCAGACACTGATCATCATTCAAGTTAATGCATGAACAATAGACACGTAAAGACTTGAGATTAAGCTCATTCTATGCCAGTTGACCACGCAGGGCGGTCTTACAATCAACAAGAGGCTAGTGGTTTGGACTAGGCGGACTCCACACGAGTGCATTCAGTAACTTCTTTCACTCAATCTAATTATTTACCATCTAAAATGAAGATTCAACAAGAGACCATGCATATTGCAAAGAAACGACATATTTCACCATATCTTCAATGAAAATGGGGTTCATTTACAATCAAGGAAACAATTTCTTGCCTTCTCTTCCTAATGTACTCTAATTGCTATTCTATTCACTATTCTAGCTACTAATTCTTAGCTATTCTAACCTCTATTAGCTAACTCTTAACTATTAACCTCTACAAATGAAGAGTCGGAGCTTTATATAGAGAGCTCCTTACATTTCAATGGCTCTAATTGATTTACAATCAATGGCTAGGATTACAAGATGGAAAATCCTAATTAGGGTTTATTACAACAAACTCCTTTAGCCAATGAGAAAATTACATTTCATGAATGTGGACCAATAGAATTCAGGGGTAGGTGCCTCAAAGTTTGTGCCAGCACTGGTGAGTCGGGTACATTGAATCTGGACATGCTGAGGTGGAGCTATCTGACTGGAGGAATAGTGACTGGGATGCCACCTTGTTTGACGTTTGTGCCTTGGTTGATCCTCCTCTGTCTTTGATGCAATGAATGATGCACCTCCTTGACTCCCATGTGTTTGATGAGGCCTCCTCACGATCAAGTCACTCCTCCTCTTGTAGCATACTTTGCCTAAAGTGCTTGCAAGATCCTTCTTCTCTGTCATCCTGTGGTTTCTTCATGTGGTAGAATGAAGATCTTGAGGATAGCTTGCAACTCCTTGAACACTTGAAGTCTTCCAACGCTTTAAAAGCACCTTGAGTCCTCCTCCATGCATTTGAAGTGTCCTTGATGATGATGGAACTTGAATAGGTCTTCCTTGTCCTGGCCTAATCCTCCTCCATCTTGATTTTATTAATCTGCAAAACAAACAAAGAATGATTAAGTATACATGATTTCTTTGTTCTAACATGATATTTCTCACCTTAAATCATCAACAAGAAGGCATTAGAATGAAATTCGCTCAAGATCCTCTCGAGGGACAGGCCCTATAGTGAAATTCGCTTTGGACCCTTTGGAAGGGTCAGGAGCGAAATTGGTAATCTCACTTAATTCCCTATTCATAACTCATTCTTCAAGGCATTAAACTTCATAATTGTGCTCCTTCAAGGTATAAACAAGCCATTTGCTCTCAAAAATTGCTTAGGACGAGGTTATCCAAGTGCTAAGGCAAGGTACAAGGTCCATTGAAGAAGTTCGCTCTGGACCCTTTGGAAGGGTCAGGAGCTAAATTCTTCCTTTAGGTTGAATTCCTCCTTCTCACTTCATTTTGCCTTGATTTTCACCTTTCAATTCCTCTCTCATGAAGACATCATTTATTTGACCCCCAGGAAGGCCTGAAAGAAGGATTTCGCTCTGGGCCTTGGCCAAGGACAGGACCTATAAGGAATTTCGCTCTGGACCCTCTAGAAGGGTCTGGAGCGAAATTTGCATTTTTGGACAAATTCTTCACCTTTTGTGATCACAACTCACTCAAATGCATGCCTAGGGATACCTTTAAGTTCAATCAACCCCCATCAACGTTAGGCTTGACACAAAATTGGGAGAAAAAGGAGGTTTTAGGAATTTTGCTCTGGACCCTTTGGAAGGGTCAGGAGCGAATTTTGTCTTTTTAGGCTCAATTCTCACTCAAGTTGCTTAGGACTAAGTTGCCTAGGACTTGTTCATTTCCCCTTTGTCTTGTCATATTCAAGCTAACTTGCTATCAAAGAGGTGAGGAAAAAAGGTTTTCTAAGAATTTCGCTTTGGACCCTTTGGAAGGGTCAGGAGCGAAATTGCTCTTCTAGGCTCAGTTCACCTCCCTTTTCACTTGGCTTTGCCTTAAACTTGATCTTTGACCCTTTTCCTTCCATAATCTTGCAAATTTGCCCAACCATTCAATGACTTTGGTGAAGAATTAGGTCCTTTGGGAAATTTCACTCTGGACCCTTTGGAAGGGTCAGGAGCGAAATTTGCAATTATGCTCAATTTCTTGACCTTTTCATCACTTTGCTTCGTTGAACATATCAATTCTTTCTTAATCATGCCATAAGGACAAGTTTTCTCATTTTCTCATTTTCCCCTAATCTTTGCTCTCCGACTTGGTTTTTAGATCCTTTCTTCATCTTAATCAAGTCTGTTTGCCTTCAAGGTGATGTCAATTCAATGCTTTTGACGACAAATTAGGTCTTTCTAAGGATTTCGCTCTAGACCCTTTTGGAAGGGTCAGGAGCAAATTTTGTCCTTTAGGCTCAAATCTTGACCTTTTCATCAAATTTCCACATCCAAGGCGTCTCCAAAGGTGAACTAAAGCTTATTTCCCTCAAATCCATGCCTTAAAGTGAAAGTTTTGTCTGGGATAGGAGTCAAAAGGGAGCTAAGCAAGATTTCGCTCTGGCCCCTTTGGAAGGGTCGGGAGCGAAATTTGCAAAATGTTCAAATTTTTAACCCTTTTCCAAATTTCAAAGTCTAGGCTTGGTCGTTAGGCATTTCAAAGGGCCAAAATAGGTCAATTTTACATCAATCGGTGCCTAGAACCTCATCATTCATCAATTGGACCAATCTCAAACCCTAGAAGATGATATTCACTCACAAAGCTTCATTGACTTTCTCAAACTCAAAAAAGACATCACCTAGCAACAAGAGCAAAGCCTGACCTAGAAAAGGCTTTCACATAGACCCTGACCTAGACCACTTACTGGCCCACTTCAACTTAAGCAGAGTCTGCTATCCTAATGATCTCTCTGGCAACTTTCACTGCAAAGACTAATAGCCAAGACCAGGCAATCAAGCAAACTAAACTAACCCTAGCAAGCAAAAAGTAGGGGTCCCCATTTGCAATGGGGCGATGTGTGAATACGCCACAACAAAACCCCAACAAGCAGCTTCCTTCACAAGCTACTCATGAAAACTGCACCCCATTTGTCCTCCACAGGCAGCAAGTAGTCACAAAAGCAACTGCTAACAGACCAATACCAAGCATAAACCCACGCAATCTAGTTGAAATGCACAGGCACAAAAATTAAATTCAACTCTAACAAAGGGAGAACGCCAAACCTCCCAGTCCACAAAACATCCAAGGGAGCAGTCAAAGCAAATCTGCAGTTCTAGCCAATGACCTAAACCCCTACTTGGGCAAGCGCTCCACTATCGAAGGAAGTTAATTTCCTATTAAAAGCTGTAATATTTTCTATTGCTAATTTGATTTCTTTAGTAAAAAATAAAAACAATTAGAAATTGTTGCTATATAAACACATTAGGAACACAGACTGCAGACGCTGGAAAACTATAAAACATAAGGAAAATTGAACTTAAATTTCAAATTTTGTCCATCACTGTCTATCACTAATGTCAAAGTTCAGAATTCTTTTCTTTAAACTCTAATTTGAAAATTTAAAGCATGGCCCGGAGTAGTTCTGAATGCAAATCTCTAGCATTTTTTCTTCTTTTTTCCCAAAATATGTTGTTTGACAGTATTGCCATCGCATTCCCCAATCCCCTCGTTGATTCCTAATATTTCAAAATATGTCTGCTCTGTTCTTTCAAGCTAATATCAATTGAAATTTGGGTTATCACAGATTTGAATGATTGAGAAATCATTAAGTTGTGTGCCAACTATTGTATATGTCTTTTCTGATATGATTGTAAGTAAACATATCCAAGCTTGTAAAACTAAAGCGCGTGCGACTTGCCATTTATTGTCCTAATGATGGCACTTGACAGTTAAAGGGATAAACTCTGAGTTCTCAATGACACCCAGTTAAAAAAATCCCTCTTAATAACTACCCAATTGATAACGAGAAACCGTGTTCAAATAGAAAAGACAGAGGGGCTCACATACTCAATCTAGAGCTCCTGTAACTTATTTTTCCTCTGAAGCCACAATGATTCTTTAGCGGATTGCAAAGAGGACTTGTATTAAAATTTGAAAACAGAGATCATTTGAAGTAGAGTGGAGAGCTCTTACATTGAATGTTCCTGCGCCAGCATTTTTTCTGGCCAACAATCGAAAAGAATTTATGGATTTGGGAAGTTTATCAACCATTCCTGTGTTATCCCGTTTTCTTCCCCTTAAAATAAATGTATTCCTTGTGATCGAACCTCCACATAGCACAAGCCCTGCTCCTGCTGTTGCAGTATTGAGTGTGGGAAGAGCCCTGAATGTATGATGGGCGGTGAGCGTATACATATTGCTCAACGCCATAGAAGTAATGTAAAATGAGTTTATGTATAAAAATTATCACAGCCCATCACATTGCCATGAAGAATACCTGTGTTTTATATCTGAGGAAGAGGAATTTCTCTATAAGACCACTAGGTACACTCAACTGAACTTTCAAAGAGCAGGCGCGTTATTGAGAAGTAGATAACGTTGCAAGACATTTTACCACCCAATAGATATCGGGATGTGTAGATTTTATTCGTTAAGAGTTGAAATAGTTAAAAATTGGGGAGTTGGGCCTCACGAATTTATTTTAGTTAGGTTATAATTTTAATGCCAAATGTATAAATAGTACGAATTTTATTGAAAATTTTTATTTTTATTTATTTCTATTTGCATTTATTTTATGGATTAGTATTTTTTTTATTGGAATAAGAAACAAAGAACATATTTATATTTTATAAATAAAATTCATGTAGAGGATATTGAGAGATATCAAAAAAAAATTAAATGTAAATAAATGATAAGATTTATTATTTAAAACAATTAAAATAGATAGAAGGACCATATTACATTGATCAATTGATGAGACATTGAAGCCTTATTTACAAGATTGATATACATGCAAGAAATTCAATGTAATAAAACCTACAACTTAGCAATAGACTCTAATAAAACATTGCTTTCAAATGAATAATTAATCAATCTTAATCCATTTATCACAATGCTTTATGCTCTTTCCTTATCACTATTCCAATTGTGTTATATATTTGATTATGATAATTAATCAATCTTAATTCATGATTCAATCATATCAAATACAAAACTAAATATTATATCATTTCATTTATAACATGATTGTATTTTTTATTTAATATTACTTAATTGACTCTAATAATTACTTTAAAAATTCATCCAACACGACAATAGGTTTTGGAAATTCAAATACTCTAAGTGTTAGAGTGGATAAACTTGATGATAATGGCTTTAAGATTTAGCATTATAGTTCACTTTAATGTTCAATTAGGTTTAAGGTTAAGGTTTAATTTGTGTTAAGGTTTTATAAGAGTATAATTTAGGTTTGGATTTAGAGTTAGGCTTCAATTTGGTTTAGTATCAGGTTTAATTTTGTTGGTGTTAGGATTAAGGTTTAATTTGGTTTCATATTTATGATGGATTAGATTATATTAGTTTAAAAGTATGTAATTAGGGCATATTAATTAGAAATGAGATCACTTGATAAGACACTAATTAGGGTTGTCATTTAATTAAAAAATCGTAAAAGTAGGGTTAGTATAAGACTCAATTCAAGGTTTAGGGTTAAGGTTTAATTTGGTTGAGTTTTAAAGTTAGGGTTTAGTTTGATTTAATGTGTAATTTGATTCAGAGTTAAGGTTAGGGTTCAATTTGGTCCAATGTTTAATTTGGTTTTCAAGGTGATTATTTCTATATTTTCAATAGGATTCTCTATAACCTAAAGATTTAGGTTTAATTTGATTTAGAGTTTGGGCTCAATTTGGTATAGCTAAGGTTTAAATTTGATTTTGTATAAAATATGGCTTAGGGTTCCATTTGGTTTAGTGTTAGGGTTAGGGCTCATTTTGGCATAGGATTAAAGGTCGAAGTGGTTTTGTGTTAGGGTTAAATTTGATCTTACTAGGATTAGGGTTAGGGTTGAGGTTAAATTTAATTTATTGTTTAGTTAGGTTTAGGTTTAGGGTTCAATTTGGTTCAATGTTAGGTTTATAGTAGATTTTGGTTCATGATTAGGGTTAAAGTTTAGTTAGGTTTAATATTTAATTAGGATTAGGGTTACATATCAATTGAGGGTTTTGGTTAAAATTAAATTTGTTTTAGAGTTAGGGTTCGATTTGGTTTAGTATGAAATTATCAATTTAGTTTAGGATTTGGGTTGAATTTGGTTTAGGGTAATATTTCAAGGGACCTCTTGGTCGTCTTTTCTTTCTTTTTTATAGATTATAATGTGATTTGAAACATTAATTTAAAAAATATCACCTAATTAAATTGGAAAGAATTTTATAATAATTACATGATAGTTTATGAATTAACATTTCTAGAATTTCCACGATCCTTTTTTTTAAGATAGACTATATTATGTATATGCGAAGATCATGAAATTTCACCATCCGTCATCATATGCCAAGCCTTAGCATTAAATCGTTTCTATTGTTCATGGAAAGATATAGATATGTTTGCCCACTTTCTTTGCTAATCATAATGGTTCACTTTCAGAGAACTCATTAAAGATTATATATAATAGGAAGAAAGAAATATTTTATAAATTTTTTCAAAATAAGAATTTCCTTACTATATTCATATTTATAGATATGAAAAAATAATTTTAATATATAATGTTGCTTTATTTTTAGTATCAAATTATAGAAACATCATGGAATTGAGATTTGAATGTAAATGCAAATAATAGATATTTAAATAGAACGATTTCGTTACCTTATTGATATTTATCAATATGAAAAAATACTTTTGACATAATCTTAATTTATTTAAGTGCTTAAATTCTAGAAATATCATGGAATTAAAAGTATAAAAACATCTTTATTCTTATTAATTACTTTTTTATTTGTTCATAGAGTTAAATTTAGTTTATGGTTAATCTTTTTTTTATTTTAGTGTTAGAGGCAGAGGTCAATTTGGTTTATTTTGGTTTATAATCTTAATTTATTTTTAGTAATTAAATCATAAAAATATTATGGAATTGAGAATTAATTATAAAGACAACAAATTGATACTCTAAAAAAATAACTATTTTGTTACTATATTGAAATTTATAAATATGAAAAGATACTTTAACATAATCTTAATTTATTTAAGTAATTAAATTTTAGATACACCATAATAATCTGGGAAATCTGGAAGGAAAGAAACTAAAGAATCTTTGGAGGGGGAAAAATTGTCATGGGATAGTATAATAAATAAATTGGAAGTAATTATTGTGGAAGTAGTAAATAGTGGATTTGTAACCCAAATATTAAAAAAGATTCAATTTTCTTGTTGGGATAGCAAGATGAGAGCAAATTGGTTTGGAAGTTGAAAATTCCTCCCTTCGTTGGGAATGGGGGTGAGGAGACAAAATCAAATAAAAAAGGCAGAATGGCTCCCACCAAAGATAAGTTCGTATAAACTAAATTTCGATGGGGCCTCTAGAGGTAACCCAAGGGTCACAAGGGCAGGTTGTATCATTCATTCATCAAACAGAAAGATTATAGCAAAGCAAGCTAAAATTCTAACCAAGGATACAAACAATGTGGCAGAAATTCAAGCTATTATAGAAGGTCTTTCAATTTGCAAGGAACATGGTCTCAAAAATATTGAAATAGAAGGAGACTCAGTAATTATTAAATGTTGTTGGGTCTAGAAACATGCCTAATTGGAGAAATAACTCTTTCCAAAGTAGAGCAGCAGATCTACTTAACAGCTTTGAAGCCTTCACAATCAATCACATCTTCAAAGAAGCAAATGGAATGGCAAGCATCCTAGCAAATAGAGGTGAAGATAGTTTTAATGAGAAATTTATCAAATCATTAAGGTCTCGGGAGTTCATCGGTCCTCTAAGGGAGTGGTCCATACCCCCTCTCTCCAATATTTGAATTCTTCTCTAATGGGCAGTTTCAATAATAAATTGTAATTTTTGGAATTCTTAACCTTAATGTCTAAATTTGAAGGATGGATCCTTAATTTGAAGATCAAAACTAGAGATGTGTTGAATACAAGTGTCAATAGATATATTGAGAAGACTCCTTACAAGGACAAAATTGCAATAGAGCATTAATTCAAGGAAGCCCTAGATGGAGTGCATTCTAGGGTGATATGACAAGATTTTTTGAAAAGTGAAGAACACCTTTTAATTTTCCCACCTTCCTTGGTTGGAGACAGTTTGTCTTTCATACGGATTCAATAAGCCTAGTATATTCACCAATGATTCTTTCTAAGAAGAAGATAGCATTAACTCCTTAGTGGATCACCTTCCAAAATCAGTAATCGTAGTCAAGTCATGTTGCCATTCATTATTTTTGTCAGAAGTTGGTCGTAAATTTTAGATTTTTTCCTTTTTTGTCGGAGGAGATTAGATTTTGAAGTCTTGAGTTTCTAAGTTATCTATTTTTAGCCCAGAGTCGTTGTTAACGGAGGTTATGCCTATTTAGTTGGTGGCTTTTTCTATGAGATTTTTTAACCCACTTGTTAAAGCATTTATTAGATTAGATAGGGTGTAATTACCTCTAGCCTTTTCTTTGAATGAAGAACCTTGTGTCCCCTTCAAGCCTTCGCATTTTTCATTTCCTTTCATCGTCATTCTTCTATCGTTTCAAGTTGCTTCTCCCGAGGGTTTCCTTTCTCTTCCAGTTGGTCACTTTGTGGTTACAAGTGCATATTCAAAGCACTGATAATGGACACTCCTATCCGGCTTTTGTTGACAAAAGAGCAAATGGCTTTTTTAGGTGAAATTAAAGAGAAGAGAATGCAAGAGGTGCTTGTTGAGCCCCATTTTGTTATCTACAGGGTAGTAAAGAATATTTTGGGCGATATATTCCTAAGAACTAACCACAAGTATAGGGTCAACATGGAGATTCCAACATTTTTTCTTACCACCATACTTCATTTTGGTTTGTCAAAAAAAACAAAAAAAAAGATTTTATGCATAAAAGTATTTAAGGCCAATTTGCTTAGGGGTCTGTATAATGTCCTCAAGAATATAGATGATAATCTGACTATTCCTCTACCAATAGACTTCAACATGACTATCAAAACTGGTAAGCCACCTCCAAGGTTTCCTATTCTCTATTTTGAGGATGAGAAAAGCTTTTAAGCTGGGAGTTTCATTATAAAACATAATGCCAACTTTCTCTAGGCTTTGTTTCGATAGACAAAGGTATCGGATTAAAATTGGATCAAAAATTACTTTGATTTTCATGGCTATTCTAAATTTTCTCTGGAAGATAAGTTGTTGAAATGGGAAGTAGAGCTAAAAGATATCATGGTTCGTGGAGGCCAAGAACCTTCGCAGGTGATTGAATGTTTTCCAAAACCAGAGCAATTAGTTTGGGGTAAGCGGATTCCTCTAATTTTTGAATGGATAGACTCTCCCCTTGCTCTGGGCTCTTCCTCTCTGGCTCGATGAACTCTTTTCTTGACAAAATACTCTTCTGGCCGGGTCAGGATGCTATGCTTCCTTTTCTGTCTTAGTTAATTTTAGAATTAGTTCTCCTTTTTTCAATTTTCAACTCTAGTTTTTGGAGAAAATCAAGATTTTGCCCTTTAATCTAAGGGGTTTTTTGTAATTATCTATAGTCTAGGGTATAATCTTGCAGATAGTTAAGACTTATTATGTATTTTTTGTGGATACATATATTAAATATCATCGGCTTTGGCCCTTTACTGATAAAAAAAAATAGATACACCATGGAATTGAAAATATAAAAAACATTTGTATTCTCATTCATTACTCTTTTTATAGATTTTTATAGATTTTTTAAAATAATAATTTTATTACTATATTAATATTTATAAATATAAAAAATATATTTTTTATATAATCTTAATTTATTTTAAATAATTAAATTATAGATTTGTCATGGAGTTGAGAATTGAATGTAAAGGAAACAAATAGATATTTAAAAAATAATAATGTTTATTATATTATATTGAAATTTATAAACATGAAAAAATACTTTTGACAATAATCTTAATTTTTTAAGTAATTAAATTTTAGAAACATCATAGAATTGAAAATTGAAAGCCCTTGATTATTTTTTAGCATTGGTATGAGGATAATAGTTTCCAATTAAAATAATTTCACTTTAAAAAAAAAATCAACAAAAAAATTTAATAGGAGCATTAATATTCTATGTAAAATCTTAATTTTTTAAGTAATTAAATTTTAGAAACATCATAGAATTGAAAATTGAAAACCGTTAGTTATTTTTTACCATTGGTATAAAGATAATAGCTTTCCAATTAAAACAATTTCATTTTTTTTAAAGAATCAATTACAAATTTTAATAGGAGCATTAATATTCTATTGAATCAATATTTTAGCATAAATTTACCAAAAAAAATTGTATGTTTTTTATGTTTTACTTGTGCAAAAAGTTGTATTCTTTGTTATCTGGATGCTAATATGTTTGTTGATTGAAGATGAAATTGATTATTATCAATTACATTTACAAAATCAACATTGTCATCAATTATATCTACCAAATCAAGATTCTTATCAATTACATCTACAAAATCAAACTTTTCATCTAGGTCTCTCAATCTTTCCATAATGATGTGTATAACAAGACTTAATTAAAAGTTAAGAGTTTTATCTAAGAAGGTGATCTTTTCTACAAATATACATGACAAAAAAGCTTGATTAAGTATTGTGATTGAATAATTCAATCAATAAGACATGTCCTTATCCATATTTCATATTGCATTGTGAACCTACAACCTTAATTCAAAGGATAATATATAAGACAAATTAAAATCAAATGAAATTTACCTCTTTCCTCAAGAACCTCTGCCTTGTAAGTTATACTATAATATATATGACTAAAGGCAACATATAGGAATCAATGGTGTTCTACACAATTAAATTAAAACATGTTTCAATTACCTTGTTTTATCAAAGGAGTCTTCAAAAATGTAATGTTGAAAGATAATAAAAAAATCTAAGCATAGAAATTGTCTTCTCAATATTCTTATCACTTTTCGAGAAGGTGAATCCAACTCTTTTTCATCAAGTAAGTTGTAATTACAATATAAAAGATAATAGGAGTAGTCATATAAATACATTGGTGGGCCTCTCAGATGTTATCTCCCTTTGTCTCATCCTCACCCATAATGTACAAAAATAAAATAAAATAATAAACAATAAAGACAAATGATACTCTTCCTATGTTGTTAAATTGTGCTTAGATCCCCACTTTACCATTCATTTTTCTTTTTATTTTTATTTTTATAACATAGATAAGATAAGAAAATGTGGCACTATGCAATGTAAAGTTAACAATATAAAATAATTTAATAATTTCATTTCATTTCTATTTTATTCAAATAGTATAATATTATAATATTAATATACATCATTTTATAATATTATTATAAGAAAAATATTAATTATTTTTGTAAATAAGAATAAATGTTTTTTCATTTTTAAAATATTGAAAAAAAATTATCATAAATATTTTTTAATTGTGAATTTAGAAACTTACTTTAAATTTATTATTTAATTTTTATTTTTAATGAAAGGATATATTTATCCTTGACATTCTTAATTTTTTAAATAAAACATAACTAATAATAAAAAAATTAAAAATATTTTTTTCCTACTTCAAAAACAAAAAAACTTTGCATTTAAAACTTATAATTTTTTTTAATAATAATAATAAAGGAAATGTTTTTTTTTTCTTTGGAAACAAAAAAATAAAATTTGATAATAATAATAAAGGAATTTTTTTTTCTTTGGAAACACAAAAACTTTTTATTTAAAAATTATACAATCTAACAATGATAAAGAAAATTAAATGCTTTTTTCTTTAAAAACAAAAAAGTTTTACATTTAAAAATTATAAAATCTAATAATAAAAAATAAAATAAATGTTTTTCTTATTAATTGACAAATTTGTTGATGTGCAAATGCACATCAAATTAAATGACTTGTTTTTATTTATGGAGGTTTTTACATCCGTCTGTGAGTATAATACACCTCTCGATGTAATTATAAAACAACTAAGAAAACAACAACAATAGATCCAATACTTCTACAATAGGAGTCAAGAATCCCCATTATAGAGTCTAAAACTGAAATCAAAAGTTTATGGTAGCTCTTTATCAGTTTACAAAGATAAAATAGCAAAAAAATTGTTACCCTCTAAATAGCTACAACATACAAGACAAAGAAATCTCCACAATCTCATAGGCTGAGAAAAGGATAGTTGGAAATGCTCAACCTGGCAAACGAGGAAGCACAACTAAAGATAGTAGCTAGAATCAAACACCTTTCCTCAAATTCTCATTAAGATTAAACAGTTCTAATAGCACACTTTTTGAAATATCTACCTAAAAGTGAAACTTTTTGCTTGAGATGAGTAAGAAGATCCTTTGCCTACACCTTGAAAGCAACGTTGTTGACTTGATCTTTGTAGGAAGTAACTATGAGTGTCACTTGTGTTAAAAGGTTGCAACAAATGGTTTGGATTTCAATCTCCATGGGAGAAAAAAAATATGAAAGTGGAGTTGCCCATCTAAATTTCCAACTGTATTTTATTATGGTGAGACGACATGAGCTAGATATAGCATCATGAGCACCTGAAGATCCAAGAAGAGCAGCTTTCCAGGACCAAGGAAAGTGGAAAAGAGTAGGAAGGGAGACAAAAAGCTCATTCCATAGTAGTTTGACATGAGAGCATAACCAAAATCAATGTTTGAAGGATTCAAAATTACCACATAAGGGGCAAGTAGGGGGCAAGTTGAGGAATTTTTAAGGTGGGGTCCAATAGGGAGTTTCCCATGAGGAAGCTTCCAAGCAGTGAGTTGGGATTGAGAGTCAAATTTCAATTTCCAAATTTGGAGGCTTAGATGGATCCAGCTAGTTCATTTTAATTTTCAAGTTTGTTTATTTTATTTATTAGGTTAAATTACAAGTATACAAATGATTGAGGTTAGATAGGCAAATTAAAAAAATAGCTCCTAACTTCTAGAATTCAAACTCAAATTAGAGCTAACCTTACCCTTCCATTTAACTATTGTGTGAAGACTATATAAGCAAAATGTTTCATTTACAATCTTTGGAGACGTATTTAAAATCATTTTATGATTACTTTGCATCTAAAAAAGAATATGACAAGACTATTCAAGATACATTCATTAGTATTGAATTTAGAGAATTCATCATTGTATTTCACCTTGCATCGTCATCTATGAAATCCACTCTATCTTTGTATCGTATCTTCGATCATTCTCAAAGTCATTGACTCAACATCCTTATGAGGTTAGACATAAAGGAGATATCCCTATCACGTACACACTCTCAACCACATAACCAAATTTTATTCCAAGACAAATAATAGAAATTCACATCAAATTGAAAGTGAACATTTAGCAATTAGCATAGATTAGATTTGTGCATCTATATCAAATCTACAATTGTGCAAGTTGATTTTACAAGTGCAAGATCAATTTTGTAGTTATAAAACTGAATTGTAATGATATAAATTAACTTTTACAAGTTTCGAAGCATTCATTCGAGAATTAGTAATTTTCTCACATCCTAATGAATCATTTATAAACATTTGCCATGACATGTCCACATCAAATTTTTAATTATCATTATTTCATTATTTAATTTTAACACTTTAATTTTATTCTATTTTTTAATTTCTCAGCATCATTAGCACATTCTTTTTATCTAGCACATAAATTTTGAATGGTAGTGTTGTTTGTTTATCTATCTAGGATTTATAAAAAAAATTGAGATATTTTATTTATTTCATTTTGGTGAACCACTTTGCTCAAGAAATCCATTAGGGTTCCCCTTTAGGGTTTTAGCTTCTTTTTTTTTATCTTCTAATTTGAGATTTATTATATTTACCATATGCATAGCTACCCTTCATCTATCACTAATATTGTGGTAGGGTTTGTGTGATGCCCACCAAAATACCCTAGAGAAATACACCTAATCTAACTACAAATAGAGATTTTTTTTTTTTAAAGCTCATATACTAAACAGCACATACATCTATAGCATCTATCTAATGCATATAAAATACATCATCTGCTAAATGCATCATTACAAATTACATCTTTTGCTAATTACAACAAAGCATAGAACATCATAACACAACTACGCAAGCGGAATAAAACATCATATCATTATTTCCCCTAGGGTATCTCAACGTCACTACTTTTAAGAGTAACATCCTATAAACTAAGTTCATTTTAGAGAACCAATTCAAACGTTCCAAATCCCCATCGTTACACATCCATTCTACTCATTATGAATCTAAACACATATCCCTTCATAAGATAGTACTAGATCATAACATAAGATTCACAGTGCCTAACAATAGGATTACTAACATACACAAGTACATGAAGTATAACATCAATGCTTAACTATTCTAGGTGCATGATGCCACCTAAGATACCTATATAATTTCCATCTAATCCATACATAATAGCATCTCTTAACACATACCATATGAAATGTCAACAACACACTATCATAATTTCCATTCTACTTCAATCTCTAAGATCATTTATGACACTTACAATGCTTCTCATTCACAATATTACAAGAATCATATAACTTGCAATGAAAGCACATATCCAACTCTATAAGTGAAACTAGATCATTTCTTAAAGGTACATATCATCACATCAAGATTACTAACCACATGCTCATACACAAATCATAACAGCAAGTAATAACCCTTCTTAACACATAAATAATCTAACTCAAACCCATTCCTAATGAACACTTCCACAATATAGATCACATGGTATAACAATATCTTAATACATTGCAAGGTCATAATCTTTCAACATCATATTACAAATTTTTATGAATCACAAGAGCACGTATTTTGTATCCACATTTAGCAAATCATCATGATATAATATTAACCCTAATGGATAGAAATCAGCTCCATAACACAAACACATAATAGAGAATCATTGAATCCATACAAATCTACAACTACTCAATCATTTAATTCCTGCTAGCTCTAAATTACATTCATTATGAATATCCGTTTACAATAATCTTATCCTATATATCTCATTTTGAAATCAATCTTCTACAAGTCTCATTACACATAATCCAAGATATTGGTTACATGGCTTCCTTTACAATTACATCCTTTTGAGTTACATACCATATGATAACAATCATAATCACATAGATTATGTTTTAATATACATCCAAATGAAGAGATAATAGAAATCCAAGTCCACGCACGCAACATCCAAAGAAGAATATCCCAATGAGAGAAGGCATCAAACCACCCGACCATGTGGAACCAAATAGGAACCACCCCTCGAGATAGGGGATGACATGGGGTTCCAACACTCGCTCAAGACCTAGGTTTACACCTAACAACCATGCAACTCATCATAGCACATAATGAACTCAACCCAACAATAATCACATGACAACATAAGGCTAAAAGTCAACAATAAACTCTTCCAGAGGTGTACAATAAATCATGGCATATGGACATGGTCACATGTAGGGATGGAGTTTTATCACATGTTGTCCTCATATAGAAGAGAATATGGCCATCCTTACTAGTCATGCTCCTACATTCTAGCCTCACAAATAAGGTAAATATGCACACATAGTAGACATGTATTCTATCCTCACAAAGAAGAGAAATCCATACTCCTAATAGTCATACAAGCTACCCTCACAAAAGAAGGGTGAAAATAATCCCTTGACTGACATGTGGAGCCATCTCAACCTATGCGAGTACAAGGGAGATTGACTTGCCATCTCATATGGCCCAACCAAATAGAATTATCTTATTAGGTGAAACCCAACCCAATCAATTATTAAATGTTATCACTGAATTACAAAAAGGAAAACTTCCATTGTGCCCTAGCGGTCTAGGTGCCAAGCAACCTAACTCATGTGACCCTGATCATCACAAGGAATCCCACTCCCCCTAATCATATGCCAATCCATATGGTAACACATAAAATGACATCACAACACATAAAGAATGCTCACAAAAGACTGCCAAGAACACATAACATCACTAAGCACATACTGCACAGAGAGCATACATGTGAACCATTACAAGCATAGGGCCTTCACCAATGCCTGATAGGCATAGCACCAAAGTGAGAATATGAAACATAAGCACATCATAAACTACTAAAAATCCTCAACATTGAGGTACAAAACATCCCACTGGAGTCATAGAAATAATTCTCAAACAACAAGGCAAGAACCTCTTGCTGGAGCAAACTTTTGCATAAGGAAACTCCTCCACGGCAGGGCATGATCCCACTTACCGGAGCAAAAAATACATCATGAAACATCATAGAACATCATGAACCAATCACAATTTCTCAACACAAACTTCACATGCCTCTGGGAACATCACACAATCCATACTAGGACTTACAACAATAAAATTAACCTTTGTGGGCCTTTTGGAGCAGTTTAGCTCTCTTGGTATGAACAGTGGAATTCTTGGTTGGTAGGGAAGCATTTATGGAACATTTCATAGCATTTCTGGTTCATTTCACAACATTTTTGGTTCATTGGTTAGCATTTTGGGCTTCTAGGTCGGCTTTCTCAATATGAAGGTTAGCTCTCTTGGTCAGTTTGTTAGTTATCTAGGTCTTAACTATGGCATTTCTGGTATGCATAGTGGCATTCCTAGTTGATATGGTATCATTCCTAGTTAGTATGGTGGTGTTTTTGGTATTTTTGGTGGCATTTCTGGTAAAGTGTGCAATATCTCAAGTTTGAAGGATCCTGAAGGTAAGTTGATTGCCCAGATTGACTTAGGAGACAAAAAAAAGATCAAGGGCATGACTAGGAGGTTGGATAAGCATCATAAAGGGTGTACACATGGTTTACACATCAAATTCAACTCACAAGAATGAGTTTGCAACTTAGTGGATAAGCAACTTGGCCAAAACTGCATTTTGGGAGTCTAGGTGCATGGGAGATAACTCTAACTCTGCATAGGCCAAATGTACTTAACAAATGCAACTCCAAAAACCAAAACACACTTTCAACATGATTATAATAGATTGAAACATTCCATAGATAGTCACAGGGAGCTTCATGAACTTTTACATAGTCATAGGAGCACTCAAGACATAAAAAAACAACCCCTATTATAACCAAGAGTTCACAAGGAGTATGATACTCAAATGAACATTAAATAACAATAAGAACATTCTACAAACACACATAATATTATATATATATATATATATATATATATATATCCTATTCACTTACACAGACAAATCAACTCAAGAATCTCACTCAAACATAAGGAACGATATGCAATTTCCCCATTTCGTTCATTTAATTCCAAAAGATTTAAACTATAATGTCTTTATTTTTCCCATCCATTCAACAATCACAAACAAATCATTTTCACGAGAAGACACAGAGAAGACAAAATTTCAAAAAATCTTAAAATGAAAGAATAACTCCAACCTAGAGATTGCAAATCCGAGGATGAAAACTGAAGAAGAGCTTCCACAATCCAAGCTTCCAAAATCCAAATGCAAACAAGGACCCAAGCCAAAATCTCAAAGCTTCAATCAAAATCCTGTCGTCCCGTAACTCGACAGCCATCCAGAAATTTGAAATAAATAGAAAATACACAACAAACTATGCAAAAATCTAAGCCAATCAAAATAATCCAAAAGTCAATATTTCTTACCTATCGTGTATAGTTCCAAGGTAAGAATATTTTATTATATTTCTACCAACAAATTTAAATTTGCCCAATCAATTAGGAGGGTAGGTAAGATTAACTTTATTTTATTTTTACACCTCCCATGCATAGTAAAAGAAATATAATAATATTACTAGTTTTTAAGGAGTGTAGGAATAGAAATAAGCTTTATACTTTTATAATTATTAATTAATCAAAATCAACTTAACAACTATATCTAAAGTAAATTAAAATAAATCAGTCAACAATAAATAAAATCAAAGGATAAAATTAATTAAATAAAACAATAGTCAATAAATCAATTAAATAAATAACAATCAATTAAATCCAGAATAAAACTAATTAATAAATAAATCAAACATTAATAAATTCAATAAAATTAAATATCCATTAATTAATTGATTAATTATAACTTTAATAAATATTACTCAATAATGGTTAATTAATTAAATAAACATTATCCAACCATAGGATAATTAATCCAATCCATAAAAAATTATACACACACGCAACCAACCACACAAAGATAGGACGAGATACCAACTCAAGACTGGACAACACTTACACCCGACACGACTGACAAGGTGAACATACTAGACCATGAGTAGGTGAGGGAAAACCAAGTCATCTCCAACAACTGCCATTAGAATTAGGTCACGCTCAAACCTGTGAGACCGAGTGGAGTCGATGTCCAGTACCTGCAATCCTGCATCCACCGATAAACACAAAAGAACTTATATATACAACATCATAGTAGAAGGCAAGTGAAAGAGAATCACAACACCTTATCATGCTCGTGATGAGTGATAAGGCTTCACGAAGACAATCACTCAATACAAACACATCTTATAAAATCATCATCATGAAGTAGGGTTAGTATCATCATCATATATCATGAAATGATATAAATCACATAAGAATCTTGAATACATATAAGTCCATCAAGAAATACCATCCATCTAATAATCATAACATATCATTCATCACATAGATCATCAAAATTCAACAATATAACACATGTCCATATAGCATCATAAATGTCTATTGCATAGAAATAAAGTCATAACCATCATCATAAGTCTAGATAAGCCTATCAAATCATGAATCAAAATGTAAGTCTAGGAGGGACACTACAATTTGTTTATTCCACTTACTAATATTATTTATCCCACACAGTTAGTGGTATCTCTTCATAATTTATTAATTTGATGCATCCTTCTCTGTAGATATTCTTCATGACATTATTACTACAATGACTTCATGATATTCTATGCATATTCCCCCTCACATACTCACCCTTCCTCTTCTAATGATCATTCTTGTTCTCTTGCTATTGTAGATCATTGAGGGATCCTACAATGGTGAGTCCTAATTATGGGACAAGGTAAAAAAAAGAGTTCAAAGTGCCAAAAATTACAAATCACACTCCAATGGAAGATGTTCCATCAAAGGTGATGTGACCTTTAGATTTGAATTGATGGGTTCAAAATGAAGACCTTTTTATTTTTAAATATTTCATGTTCAAAATCCTTTGCTTTGTTATCTTTGAATGAAGACACCTTTGAACAAAAACAATACGAAGGTACCTTCATTGGAATGTCTTTTTCATGTCATCCTCCTACTAATCATAAAGTTTTCAAAATAATTGTATATTTAAAGTAAAAGTTGGACCATCAAAGCAACCATTACATGATATTTTGCAATAGTGTAGTCCTCTAAGTAAGCTTTCAAAAAAGTATAACTTCTTATATACTTTATTTAATTATTATACTTTTTTCTATTTTCTAGTGAACTTAGCTCTTTTAACAAGAATAGTGGTCACTCTTTGATACGCACGCACACACACACACACACACACACACACACACACATATATGTATATACAAAAGAGTTGTGACCAGAATTACTTTAAATTATAATTAATCTACATTAATGATTAATGAAATATGTAACAAAAAGGATTAAAAAATATGTTTGTCCTAGATATTAGTGTTAATGATCTATACTTAAAATCTATATGTATACACACATGTGTGTGTGCATCTATATATGTATGTATGAATGTATGTATGTATGTATGTACTAGATATTAGTGTTAATGATTTATACTTAAAATATGTGTATGTACATGTATACACGTGTGTGTGTGTGTGTCCATATATATGTATATACATACATATGTACGTATATATATATATATATATATATATATATATATATATGTATGTATATATATATATGTATGTATATATATATATATATATATATATATATGTATGTACATATGTATGTATATACATATATATATATATACATATACCTACATATACATACATATATATTCATATATATATATATATATATGTATATACATACATATATATACATATATATGTA